>NC_134406.1:239621614-239926051 GCF_038048845.1 Mixophyes fleayi
GTTTGTTTGTTTGATAAAAAAAAAAAAAAACTATTTTTATATAAAACTCATTATGATCAACTCTAACTTGTTTAAATACTGTAGTCAATAACCCTGCTAGGTTAATTGCAGAGAATATAAACTTCTACAAAGTACTTGTAGTCCATTTCTTTAGCTAAAGCAATCTATAGTGATCTAGAGCAAAAGTATTTGTTGAGAAAAATGTATTCTGTGTTGCTAAAGTCTTTTTCAATCATTCATAGATGCATCTAAAGGAAGAGTAATTTAACTTGATTTAAAATGCATCTACTTTTGTACATAAATACCTTTTGGTTGTGGGGTGTTTTTTTTGTGTAAATGTTTTATATGCACTTAAGGGGAAGTGGGCATTACCTTTAACTTTCTTCCCCACACCAAGATCTGTACTCACTTCACTTCAACCATTTAATTTGCTGTTATTGCTGCCAAAAATGTAGCTTTCTGAATTTACCCAATCTGTGGCTTTGTATGCTGCAATAAGTGATGATTGTTCTAGATAAGATTGTGCAACACTACAGATTTTGAAGGATGGATGGTTTTGGTTGGTTTTATGATCAGATGTGATTGTGGTTTTTGGCATACTCAATGAGGTGACAGACCTCCACCCTCAGCTTCTAAAAGATCTTTACTCTGCAAAATTAGTGACAGTAATGGATTGTTTGATTAGTGGTCTCCTGTGATTACCCTTTATCATAGATGGGAACAATTTGTTTCAGGAATGGAAATGTCAAACCCCCCCCCCCCCCCCAATGTGGGAATGTGAAGCTCCTCTGATGGAGCATGAACAGTTTCAATTTCCCATGCTTTTTCCCCAGTGGGTGCAGACCACTTGTCCTAAAACATTTTGCATTGTAGAGATATCTGAACTCTAAAGATTAGTATACAGCGTGTACTATTTCAGGTGCATTCTGTTTTTAGTGAGTATGGAGGTCACACTTGCCATGTGACCTGAATGTGACTTGAATGTGTGTTCCCTAAGTGAAAATGCAGCTGACTGCACTGAAGACTAAATACTCAGGGCCTGAGTCATTAAGGAAAGTAAGGGGGGGGGGGGGGGGGAAAGAGGAGTAAATGTTCTCCGGCACAAACCATGTTACAATGCAAGGGGTGCAAATTAGTTTATTTTGTACATAACTTAAATACAGGCTGTTTTTTCAATTGGCACACAAATACTTGATAGCTTTATTTTTACACTGAAATTTAAAGTTGCTCTAGGACATGCCCTATCCCAACTATAAATCTGTACCAAAATTTAAAAATTACCTCTCCCCTCCAATGCAACATGGTTTTGCCCAGGTGTAAAGTTACTCCTTTTTGCTGCTTTGCTCTACATAATGACTCAGGCCCTCAGTGTCTGGGACCTAAGGTACTCTGATATTCTAGTAAAAATGTCAATATCCATTTATGGTAAAATAACTCTTGTCAAACTTTCTCGGTTTTGTTTCTGTTGAGTCTTATTTTATAGTTTGATCGTGGACAGATTTCTTAAGCTTGTGGCCGGCTCTCTGAGACTTGGGGCTAGATTTACTAAGCTGCAGGTTTGAAAAAGTGTGAATGTTGCCTATAGCAACCAATCAGATTCTAGCTATCATTTTGTAGAAGGTACTAAATAAATGAAAGCTAGAATCTGATTGGTTGCTATAGGCAACTTCCCCACTTTTTCAATCCCGCAGCTTAGTAAATCTAGCCCTTGGTCATGCGCGTAGAGTATTTTCTGTCAGATCACATTTGGCACTTGGGCAGATGGCCAGGTTGTATTACATACATGTTCACCAGGATTGGTGGTCTCTTAGGGATCACACACTGCCCAAATGTATGGGCCCCTTGGTTATAAGAGGTACAGTCAGACTAGATGCGTGACTAGAATGTAGAAGTGTCCCAGAGATGGCTTTTGTGTTTTTATTATGACTCTTTACTAGGCTACTTGGACTTGCATTTGGCTACTCATTAGAGGTTTACATTATTGCACCTTTCCTTTATTTTGTGTAGAATTATATAATAGTACAGTGTATAATTAAAAAAAAACCCGAAAGAATAATGTAAGAAAATACACCAGTACATCTGCTTTTGCTCCACACTAAGTGCCTCCAGCATTTGACATCTGTAGATGCTCAGTACAATACACTGGAGCTCTGACAGCTGTGCTGTGTGGAGGCTTTGCAAATGCACTTGAGATGCTATCTTGAAAGGAAGGACACAATGCTCTGTCTAGCATTGTTTTTCAAGACTAGTGTGTACAAGTCCATATACTAATTTTATTTGTACCATTGTATACGTTATCACCTGTGAGATCAATTTCATGAGCGTTATCCTTTCTATTGCAGGAGTGGGTTATCTGTTCCGGAAAACAGCTACTACATTGAGTCCTGATGTGATTATATCTAATGGAGAGGAGTGGTGCATAAAAACAGAGAGCACCTTTAAGTCAACAAAACTATCTTTTAAACTAGACAAAGAATTTGATGAAACCACTGCAGATGGCAGGTGTGTTAAGGTGAGGAGTACACTGTTGGCCACTGGAGACACAGATATGGTTTATTTGGGTTTTTTATCGTTTTTGTCTATTGAGTCTCTATTTCAACTGTAATAGACATACAAAACAGTGTTAATCTAGACTGTGTATTATCCACAGTCACTGCACTTGATATTAAAAAGATGATCTAATGATGATTTTGACCAGTGTGTTGACTTTATTTTTAATCTATTTATTACTGTTAATCATTGTAGGTAATTATATCTTATCCTAAGGGAAATTCCAGCTACAAGTTTTATATGGGGGTTTCTCTGGGTCCTGCGCAATGCTGTTAGAAGTATTAATGTTATACGCTACAGTTCCAAATGCAGGAAGGAACATGATCTACTCTGCTTTAGTTGAGCTGATGTCTACTGAACAGTGTAGGTTTTTTTTTTCAAAGCTAGGCGGTGTCATGTAGTCTCCATGCCACCCAAAGGGGTGACTTGCAAGCTAATGGTGCCCCGCATCTGGGGAGGTGTCATGTGCAAGCTAATTTTTAGACATAAATCTGCAAATATGTGTTTGTGAATTAATTCCTAGAAATAGTGTGACATGGCTCTCAGAGAAGCTGTTTAGATCAATGGGTTTTGTTTATGTTAAACTACCCAGAGGGGGCTGGTAGATAATGGTAGCACCTTGTACCATTTATGGCAGGTCGCATATGTGTAAGCCTTTGAAAATCTTTGAAAAAGACACTGAAATCTAACACATGTTTGGGAGGCCCCAGACAGGCCGACTGCAGAGACAGGGTTGTATGTTAATGACAGATTCAAGTTGGATAGGATCACAGGAAAATATCATATCATTTTCTCCAATATCATACTTACCAGAGGCATGTGTGGTATGCAGATGAAGGGCAACTTATGACGTGTTGTGTGGAGGTAAAATCATGTTTGTAAGTCATACTGCTGAAAAGTTAGGACAGTGTAAAGAAGCCTTGACTTAAACCTGTCTCTACAGCAGAATCATAAAACCCTAATTTGCATTCTACAGTCCTGTTGGTTCTGACCTCACAGGAAGGGGGGCTGAGGGCCCTGCAGCTTGGTTTTAAAACTGTAGTGGAAATGTAAGTCCTAGTTCACTCTGAGGGAGTCAATTCAATATTGAAGAGGGTCCCATTTTTCCTGCTTCTCCCAGCAACAGAAACTTGATTATAAGTGAGGTATCAATTCTGTGTTTTATCCTTTTTATTTTATAAGAAACAATTGCGTTATATTTGTATGCCTTTTATAACCTGTTTTATCTTAAGCATTGTGTATTGATGTATTTTCCATATTAAATTACACTTAAGTTCAAGTCTCTGTGTTCTTACGAATTCACGCAACAGTTTGGACGCTACATAACTGAAACGGGGAGAACATTCTGGTTTATGTGAACTCTGATTAAAGTAAATTGTGTTAGATTTATGCTAGGGAGAACTGAAGGCTTCCTAAATAACAGTGTCAGCTCTTGTCAGAAAAAACCTTGGTGGTGGCATAGTTAGTACCGCATAGCTAATGTGTGGCATAGATGGGGAAAGGATTTAATCATTTTAGACAGACCAGGTGGTTGTTTTTTGGTTAACCCTGTGTCACACACGCATTATGCAGGCTCAGGTGAGTGTTTGTGACAGGAGGTCCAGCCTCTTTGCCCGACTACCATACCCATGTATGGCCACACCTGAAATATCCTAGTGTTCATTGCTCTAGACGGACAGTCATTGTCCAGCTCCCTATCAGCTGTAGGTTGGGTCAGTCTTTCTTTGCACCAATGTATACTACAGTTTGCAGCCATTTTAGGTCTAAAAAGTAAACTGCAGTGTATATGGGCACCTGGCATAAAACAGAAGGGGGTACCCTTGTTGGTTTGCATGTTGATCTTTAATCATTCATGCACAGTATTGGACCAGGCTATTTGCTCTACAGGGATCAAAAGGCCTCTAACTACAGCAGTATACCTCCAGGAAATGCACTTTCTTTTAAATATAAACAAATATTATTCCACATTAACCTAAAACCTTTCCACATAATGGAAAGTGTCATACAATTATCTGAAAGTCACTATATATCTCCCTCTTGCCTGAATCATCACTAACCTCCTTTTATTCTATATCCCATCAGCCCTATATGGTTTCCTAATGACACACCAATTGTTCAAAAAGTAAATTCCTGGTTATATTGTCCATGATGGAAGGAAGAATAAAAGTGCTTTATAAGGGAATGGGTGTAGCATGACATAACTAGAATAATTCTCAGTTGTGTATTGCTGGGCTTCATAGTGTATTTTAGTACTTGTAAATTGGCAGATGTCTCGGATTTTCTGTAGAAACTGATTTTATATAAAAATATCAGCTGTCCTTACCTGGTTTTTTTGTTTTTTTTTTTTATGTGTTAGACCATTATAACACTGGAAAATGGAGTTTTAAAACAATTGCAGAAATGGGATGACAAAGAGTCTACAATAACACGACAAGTAAAAGATGGCCGTCTGGAAACTGTAAGTATCTAGTTAGGAGACCATTTCTACACCAGCCTATAGGGAGTGTGTAAGGCCAAGTGCACATGAGTATTGGCTTAATCCATCTCCCCTCTGTTCCATTTTGGCACCAAAATAGAGTTGAAACCTCACTGATTTATGGACCTCATGTAGAGACCCTGCAGTACACACTGCTGTCTTATCATATTGGATAGCGATATCAGAACTGGGGTAACCAGTGCAGAAGGGAATGGAGAGGAGCAACTTGACAAAATATCTGTAAGCATGGAGTTACATGGCCATGTCCACAAATCTAGAGAACCATTTTTGGGAAACAACAATCTGACTTGTACATCTGTTTAGTAGATCAATATATTTATTTTTTATTTTTTTAGTGTATGGGAGCAAACATGGGTGGACAACTCTACTCTTAACTTGTTACAAAATGGGTTTACAATCTTCCAGTTCTTGAATGGTGGATACCCCTCCGTTTTATGGGGACCAGTGATATAATGGGGCCTCTACCTATATTATGATTCATTCACTCCCCACCACATACAAGTGAACCTGTCATTATAAAATATTGTCATGTTGAATATGAAAAGCCAATACTGTGCATACAGCCTAGGAAGCTATTCCTCTGCATAGTCACACTGCCCAGCCTTTAGTGTGGCTCATCTGACATGGATGGGGCTACAGCATATCCCCCAACACTGATTCCCAAGGGAGGCATGGATATTTTAGATCCACACATGAGAGCAAGATCCAGGAGGAAGTCATGAAAGTGGCACTTCCTCCATGTACCCCCTCAGCTTAGGGGATCTAGCAAGTACATTGGGCTATAAATGACTTATAAAAATGTGATATTGGGGTTTAGAGCCTGTCCTGTCTATGGTTAGGTTTTCAGTCCATGGCTAGGAAGCCTTGTATTTACTATCTGTTAACTGCATAGTAGCGATTAATATTCACGAGAAGGGTTTTTTTTTGTTTTTTTTATAGATTTGTTCAGTGTACAATTGACTAGCTCTCCATAGCTGTCTTCTATCCAAAACAAAACTTCTCTGCATAAATGGTGATCTATCACTGCTGTACCTTCTAGAGGAGTGGAAATAAAATTATAAACTACATTATGGAGGAAGGGGTCAATTGTTAGAACTCCTGTCTTAAAAGGAATAACATTCTCCTTTCTACATGACTAAGGTTTTTGTTGTTCATGTGTCCATTGTAGCAATACAGATGGTGGTAGTCAGCATATTGTTGCTGACTACCCCGACAACACTTACCCCAACGTGAAGACAGCAAACGGCTCCATCCCAACCAGGATCCTTCCCGACTGATGTGACCAACGACTGGTAGGCATTTTGACGAATGCAGGCATGGACAATGTACTTTGTATAGCGTTTTACATTGTCCATAGCTACATACTTGCATTACCCCCTTAACAGTGCTGCGATTGTTGGTGACGTCATCAACTGTAGCCAACATCTTCATCCGTCACAATGCCTTCCAGTCGTTGGTCACATCAGTCGGACGAGCCTGGCTCCGTTCGCTGTCTTCACGTCGGTAAGTGTGGTCGGAATAATCAGCATCATTATTCCATACCCCACCCAATACAGATGCTTCAAGATTTAAAAAGTTGTTCAAATATGCACTTTTTTTGTTTGTTACTATATTAAAACAATTTTCTTTTAGATCTGCGTGATTGGGGATGTGAAATGCACTCGGGTCTACGATAGAAAATGAGGCCTCGTGTATAGACCAAAATCTGTAAAATATAGGCTCCGTTCAATGAGCAGGATACTGGCCGTCCCCCAGTTTGCATCAAAAGCTCATTTGTGACATGTCTGTAGTCAGTGCCATGTATTTAAATAAAAGCTTTGTCTGCAATCTTGTTGTGAAGGTTTCTTTTTCTCTTGTAAATGTACAGTAACTCGACTGGCATGTGCTGCTTTTATAACCAAAACCAAGGCTCTGGTTAATGGTTGACTGGCTGAATCACTAAAATCTCAATCTACATTTCAAATCCATAACTGAACCTACTATGGGCAAATGAGCTTTGTGTTCCCCACTCAAGTGAGCCTCAAAACATTCTGTTTCTGATGGTTGCCGGCATAACTTGTGTTTAAATGACCACCCTAGTGGGTGGTTTGGAGCTGCCTTAAATTGCTACATTAACTACTTAGTTTACACACTGACACTGCCCATCCCAGAATGGGAATTTGTGTAGTATTGTGGTCCAGATTCATTGTGGGATGCATTGGCTGTCTGAGATGCTGGCTTCAGTGGTCATGTTGCATGAGAAGGAAGAATCCATCCAGGGACTGATATATTCGGAGGGGGGGGGGGGGGGGGGCGCTGCGGCCGTATTAGCCTAGAGCGGCCAGAACCCTTAATCAGGCCCTGAATCCATCCCTGGAACATATCTGGGGTTAATAAATTTCAAAAACCACAGACAGTTGTTTAAGTCCTAAACTTTTAGAAAAAATATTTGAAAATCGTGCTTAACTAGTGTTAAAAATGTGAACTGTCCTGAGAAGATCAATATGGCATATGTGTAATTCCCAGAACACCTGCACATCTAGACAATGCAAAGGATATGTTCCGCTCTTGAGTATAGAGTCTAGTAGAAAAGCAAAGCGAATGAGTGAAGATTGGGTGAGTGTTTGAGTAATATAGGTTGGTATAGGGTAGACTGTAGTAAAGAGCTTTCAGAATGTCTAAAAACAGTTGAAGAGTCAGAATGATAAAACTGTTGCTAGAACTTCTGGGTTAAGTATATCAGAAATGGTTTTGTTATAATGTGCAGAATTCAAATGCAGAACATTTTGGGTAAAATATATACTATTTATATGTACAGATCTGTTGGAAAAAAAAAAAAAATAATATTTTTTTTTTTAAACTAAACAAGACATTCCAAATTTAAAGTCAAGCAGAACTGAATGTGTAGGTGCCATATACACCATCTAGATTACATAACTTGTGCTTGATTAAATTGCCAAAGGAGTTGAATGGGTGGAATAAGGTGCTCGAGCAGTGTGCAAAGTGAGGCTGTATATGCAGTTATAATATACCAACACTACTTCACCACACTTCTTTCCACCACCAGCCCTGTGTGTGTTAAAAAAAAAAACAAAAAAAACCCCCCAAAACTTTATTCTACAGCCGGCTGCTCCCTTCTCACTGTTGGGCATGAAGTCATCACGTCTGGTCAATGAGCGAAAAGGAGGTCAAAAAAAGGAAGTAAAGAATGCTCAGTGGCGCACGCAGGGGGGGTTTCTGGGGAACCAGAAACCCCTCCCCTCCGGGAACCAACGGTACTCCACAGCAGCCGCGGCGCTGTCAAAGAAGCGTCGGCGGCAGTGCTGCGCAGCAGCTCTCTCTCGCTCTATTTTTTTTTTTTTTTTCCCCGGGGGGGCGGAAACCCCCCTTCTAAATCCTGCGTTAGCCTCTGATGCTGGGGGCACAGTGAGAGAGTCAGAGGCTGCCTGGTGAGGGAGGGGCAAACGTGTGAATTCACTAGTGATGGGGAACAAAAGGAATAGAAACAGGGATGGGTAGAGAGTAAGGGAGGAGCGAGAGAAGCGGATGTGTGGGACAGGACAATGGATATCGGCAATGAAAATAGGGGCACATAGCAACAGAGAGAGGAAACTGATCAGGGAATTATAAAGGGTAACGTGGAAAATATAAGGGAGATATTTTGGAACGTTTTATAACGTATAAAAGGGAGGGACACAGAGGAAAGGTAATTAAGTGGTGTTATAATCATAACACACACAATATGCAACTTGATGAACCTAGCCTTTTTGTGCTATTACCGTAAAACCAAAGTGCCAAGTAAACCTCTCCCAGTTCTCCTTTAGCTGTAGTCCTGGTTGCAGGCCCGGCACTCCCATTAGGCAAGGTTAGGCACTTGCCTAGGGCGCCGGGCTCTGGAGGGCGCCTGGAGGATTCAGATTTACTGCCTCTGGCCATGCAGCTAAGGGAGACAGCAGGCTATGTATATGAAGCGGCCCATAATTCGGCCTCCATAGCTTTGTCTATTTCAGCTACAGCTGTAGTAGCTAGAAGGGCGTTATGGTTAAGGGCTTGGAATGCGGATTCAGAGTCTAAAAGATCATTAGAATCCATCCCGTATACGGGTGGGATGCTATTTGATCCAGAATTAGACTCTTGGATTTTACAGGCTTCAGGGGGCAAGAAGTCATCCTTGCCTGTAAATACTCCAAGACCTAGGGCTAGGCCTAGGTTTAGTTCTTTCAGACAGCCTCCTTACGGGGGCGGGTCTGGCAGAGGCCAGACTACCAATCCAGGGGCCGTGGAATCCAGGAGACAGTCCCGTAGGGGAAGGTCATCCTTTGCCCCTGCGGAACGGAAAGCTTCTTCCGCCAAGCTGCCGGATAGACCAGCAGCATGACTACCACCCACCTCTGGTTACAGAGGGTGGGGTGGGAGGACGGCTGCTTGGGTTTGCCCAGCAGCAGAAAGGGTCCTCGGTAGACGAGTAGGCCCAGAATATCGTGATAGAATTCATGGGACCAGCTCACCTCAGGTTTTGAAAAAAATTACCTCGTTGGCTTCTTTCAAATCTAAGAGCTCAGGGCTGTCAATTTGCTTCGTTTAAACGAAGCTATACAGGCTTAGAATTTCCAGTAAAGGAAAAGGTTTTAGTCACACCCATTCGGGGTGCTAAGGCCAGACGGGTTGTTCAGTCTATGACCGAAATTCTGGAGTCTGAAAGGGTCACAGAGAATCCCTTGTCTAAGAATGACTTTCTTGATACTAGTGAGGGACTTAGTATGCAGCAGAATGTTGTCTCCACAGGACACGTTGAGGTCCTAGATGGAGTGGACAGGCAGGATCCTGTCATACAAAAGGCTGTCAGTAGCCAGGTCTTTGAAGCCGCTGGGAAAGAAGGTGATATCTTTCATGACCTTACCCTGTGCAGGGTTCCACCCCAGAGGAGCATTCTCGTGTTCAAGGTACCAGTGGAGGAGGTAGGTCCTCAGCTGGTGGTTGCTGGACAAAAACCGAACAAGAGACAGGGAAGTCCCGGAGTTCTGCGCAAGAACAAGGGATCCACTGGTAGTGGACGTCCTAGCAAGGCCTTGGGGCTGCAGGTAAAACCTGCCCCACAGGGTCCCGTGGAGAGTCAGTCCGGAGGATCGTCCAGTCTTTCTGGTACTGCCAGTAAGGATGTGAAGAGGTCTGCTGACCCTGGGACAGTTCTTGCATCAGAGGCTGAACCAGCTGTATTTAATGGCAGGGCCTTAGAATCCAGTCTGTGGAGAGCGAGAGGTTTCTCGGGGGTTGTAATAGGCACTCTCCTGAATGCCAGGAAGCCAGTTTCAGCCAGAATATACCACCGTATCTGGCATATATATATATATATATATATATATATATATATATATATATATATATATATATATATATATATATATGTATGTATGTGGTGTAAGAAGAAGTCTTACAATTCTAAAACCTTTAGTCTGGCTAGATTTCTCGCCTTCTTACAGTGTGGTTTAGAGGCGGGGCTTAAACTTGGAACCTTAAAGGTTCAGGTATCTGCTTTTTCAGTGTATTTCCACAGGCGGCTGGCGGAGCTTCCGGATGTTTAGACCTTTCTACAGGGAGTGCTTCACATCCAGCCGCCCTACGTGCATCCTGCGGAGCCTTGGGATCTTAATCTGGTCCTTGGCATGTTGCAGGAGCCTCCCTTTGAACCTCTACTCTCAGCAGAGTGGCGGTTCTTGCAGGGCCTGATTAAGGGTTCTGGCCGTCCTAGGCTAATACGGCCGCAGCGCCCCTCCCCCCTCCTCCGAATATATAGGTGTATAGGAACACTCCTGAATATGAATATTCAGGTGTATTCTCCAGCATTCAAATTAAGACAGATTGTGCCATTGTCTCTTACCTGTCCTTGCTCTTCTCTCTTGCAACTTTGTTATCCTCTCGCTGGCTTCTGGAAAGTTGGTGTCCTTTTTTGAAAATGCAAAAATGTATTATAATGCAAACCCTGAATGATTAGGCCCTTTAGTTAAAACAAAACACTCCATTATGGCCAGCTAAAAGTACCCCATTGGACAGGCATATATAAGCAATATCTGAATATTTGTTGTCAATCAAATACAAACCTCTACCAGCCACATCTCACTAATATTTAGTATTCTTGTGATTGCTGAGACCACCCATGTGACCACCACAAAATCATGAGATTCTGCCCCCCAAAGCTGCTCTATTTTTTAAATACCCCCTGCAGCCGTTTTCCTTAACCACAACCCCCCCCCCACAGCCATTTTCCTTAACCCCTGCTGCAGCCATTTTCTTTACCTCCCACCCTGCATCAATCCCCCTTGCAGCTATTTTACTTACCTCCACTCTGCTAGCTAGCTATCCCCCCCCCCCCCCGTCACATCAAAACTCCCCCAGTCACATATATCAGCCCCCCTCCTCTGCCCTCCTTCATACATATCAACCTCTCTACCTCCCTATAGATTTTCATGGCAGCCCCCCCCCTCCCACCCTATAGATATGCAGGGTAGTCCCCCCTTCCTCCCTATAGATATGCAGGGTAGTTCCCCCCCCCCTCTCTATAGATATGCAGTGTAGTTCCCCCCCCCTCCCTATAGATATGCAGGGTAGTTTCCCCCCCCTTCCTATAGATATGCAGGGTAGTTTCCCCCCCCTTCCTATAGATATGCAGGGTAGTTTCCCCCCCCCTTCCTATAGATATGCAGGGTAGTTTCCCCCCCTTCCTATAGATATGCAGGGCAGTTCTCCCCCTCCTTATAGATATGCAGGGCAGTTCCCCCCCCCTCCCTATAGATATGCAGGGCAGTTCCCCCCCCCCCTCCCTATAGATATGCAGGGCAGTTCCCCCCCCCCCTCCTCCCTATAGATATGCAGGGCAGTTCCCCCCCCCTCCCTATAGATATGCAGGGCAGTTCCCCCCCCCTCCCTATAGATATGCAGGGCAGTTCCCCCCCTCCCCTTCCTATAGATATGCAGGGCAGTTCCCCCCCCCCTTCCTATAGATATGCAGGGCATTTCCCCCCCCCCTTCCTATAGATATGCAGGGCAGTCCCCCCCCCTCCCTATAGATATGCAGGGCAGTCCCCCCCCCTCCCTATAGATATGCAGGGCAGTCCCCCCCCCTCCCTATAGATATGCAGGGCAGTCCCCCCCCTCCCTATAGATATGCAGGGCAGTCCCCCCCCCCTCCCTATAGATATGCAGGGCAGCCCCCCCCCCCCCCTCCCTATAGATATGCAGGGCAGCCCCCCCCCTCCCTATAGATATGCAGGGCAGTCCCCCCCCCCTCCCTATAGATATGCAGGGCAGTCCCCCCCCCCCTCCCTATAGATATGCAGGGCAGTCCCCCCCCCCCCTCCCTATAGATATGCATGGCAGTCCCCCCCCCTCCCTATAGATATGCAGGGCAGTTCCCCCCCCCCCTCCCTATAGATATGCAGGGCAGCTCCCCCCTTCACTTACCTGTAGTTGTGCCAGCGTCGCTCCTCTCCTCAGATCAGCAGATAGGAAGTGAAGACGTCCTGCTTCCTGTCTGCTGCACAGCAATAGGCAGCCTGGCGATTGGCTGTGTGTTGCTAACCACTGACCACCAATGCTTTTGATCGTCAAGCCCTCCACCCCCCCCGCGGCGACCCGACCCCCCCCCCCCCCGCAGCGACCCCCCCCCTCCCCCACCCCGAAAAAAAAAATGAATGAAGAAAAAATAAAATAAAAAAATACCCACAGTGCCGCGCCCCCCGGGACCCAGCGCCCCAGGCTGCAGCCTGGTCAGCCTAGTGGTTGATCAGGCCCTGGGTTCTTGACATGGAAGATAGTCTTCCTGCTTGCTATCGCCTCGGCCAGAAGGGTCTCTGAACTGGGAGCTTTATCCTGCAAGGAACCTTATCTGGTTTTTCATGAGGATAGAGCAGTTTTAAGGACTGTTCCGTCCTTTCTCCCTAAGGTGGTCTCAGGTTTTCATATTAATCAGGATATAGTTGTTCCAGTATTCAGAGAGGAGCCTCAGACTCCTGGAACAAAGACAAATAAATATTTGGACGTAGTGAGGGCATTACGTATATATTTTAATGTGGTGGTCGAGACTGATAGGATTTCCTTCCCTTACCTTGTCCTCCAGACACGAGTCAGTTTCTTTTCTGTTCGGATATCCGGTGGTCAGGAGATAAATTCTTCAATGAAAGGGACAAGGATTGGTCAAATAACTTGGGTTTATTAATAATGCGGTATAGATAATTTTGGTTATTTGGCCACCGCGCCACTGACCCCTTCAACTCAATGGTAATGACAAAATATTCATTTGATCAACATAGAGCACAATAGCATTTAACATATAATATACAACTGGTGAGTATAAGGCACAATTGCGATAAAATCTTCAATAACAATAAATTAATTTTAGGTAAATCACTTAACATTAACATTCAACTAAAACATTTGGTGCACCAATATTATCCCTGGTAACGTTACCATATTTTACACTCAGTCCTGGGCTGACCTGTGCACAGGAATTTTGTAGTACATTAAATCTGTCAGCATGGAGGAAAGCAAGTGGAGGAATCTGTGACAAAGGTGATTTGCAGACCTACTGTACTTTCAACCAGAGTTCCTTCATATGATGGACTTCCAGCAGTAATACTTCTTATCTCTCTCAGCCTGTTCCTGAGGTAGTGAGCAGCTGCATGGAAAGATTCAACTCAGATTTCTTATCTCTCGGTCTGTCTTCTTGTCACTCATAAACCTCATCTCTCTCCCTCAGAAGTCTAGAACTTTCCTCTCCCCACCGCCTTCTGGGAGTTCACAGTTATAGCAACAAGTTCACTAACTTTTGTAATGACACAAAACTCCTCCTTCCTGCACATCATCCTGGGTACGACCTTTTCAATTCAACTGTCAATTGTCAACTTCCATTCCCACTGTGTCTCTCTCAGCCTCTAGTAACCCCTTGTAGCTCTGCATTTCAAAAGCGTTTATGTACTTCCTCTGTAGAAAGGATGTTGATTCAGCGCTCCCTATGCAAATAGATCTGTGTAAACTGCAGCCATACGGGACCGGAGGGGGAAATGGAGAAGGGAGGGGGAAGGATGAAGGGTAGCTCAGCCCTTAGACACAGTATTTTTGATGATGATGGGTCCCTGGGCGCATGGACAATGTAGTTATGTATAAAACAATTTAATGTAACATATATTGTATAGGTTATACAGTGCTGTACATAGATACATACATAAAATAGCGACAGTATATGACCTATTTGGTGGTAGATACCTACCAGCCCCTTACATGTAGCATCAATAGGTAACAGCTTGTAAAGGCAATATTAAACAGATACACATATATTGGATGTATAACAGCTGGTGGTATAAAAGGCTACAACACTGAGTAATAGCCAAATCGGCAAAGACTAGTATTGGTTACAAATATTGTCCAAATGCGGATTCCATAAGTTCATTCCTCCTGAGTGAGGATATGTAACAGATAGGGTGCAGATACTTACTAACACTCTCAAACCAAGACTTTGTTTTTGAACTAAATCAAACCTATTTGGGGATTTTTCAGCGTCTGCACTTTATATCTGTTACATAATCTCACTCAGGAGGAATGAACTGTCTGGCTCTTACTAACACTCTCAAACCAGGACTTTGTTTTTGAACCAAATCATTCCTATTTGGGGATTATTCAGTATCTGCACCCTATCTGTTACATATCCTCACTCAGGAGGAATGAACTTATGGAATCCGCATTTGGACAATATTTGTAACCAATACTAGTCTTTGCCGATTTGGCTATTACTCAGTGTTGTTGTACACACGGATAGCCTTTTATACCACCAGCTGTTATACATCCAATATATGTGTATCTGTTTAATATTGCCTTTACAAGCTGTTACCTATTGATGCTACATGTAAGGGGCTGGTAGGTATCTACCACCAAATAGGTCATATACTGTCGCTATTTTATGTATGTATCTATGTACAGCACTGTATAACCTATACAATATATGTTACATTAAATTGTTTTATACATAACTACATTGTCCATGCGCCCAGGGACCCATCATCATCAAAAATACTATGTACTTCCTCTGTGCTGTTTAACAGGGTTTTGGGGCACCACATTAAGAGATCTGCAAAGAAACGTAAGACAGATTCTCTATTTGTATTGTTTGACTTTTCCAAACGGGGATGGCCAGCATCTAAGCAAACTATTGCCAGATGGCTTACCCTGACTATCAGGGAGGATTATGTCCGTATTAATATCCCTGTGCCAAAGTGTATTGTTGCCCATTCTACCCGGTCGGTTGGGGCGTCTTGGGCGGCTTGTAATGGAGCCATGGCGGACCAGCTGTGCAGTGCAGCCACGTGGTCCTCGGTCCATACCTTTACAAAATTCTACCAATTTAATATATTTGCGTCGGGGGACGCCTCCTTTGGCCGTAGTGTTCTGCGTGCAAGGAGATCAGAGCAGTCCCACCCTTCAGAGGGATTGCTTTTGTAAGTCCCCATGGTTAAGGAGTGTCCCCCATATGGATTCAGAGAAAAAGATTTATCGTAAGTATAAATCCCGTTTTTATTTACAAACACTTGCATGTTTTATCCAATTGTTAGAGGTGTTGCAAGGCAGGTCATGCTGGAACCCCTAATGCCTGTCTTCTTTATCTGTTTAAAATATTATAGAAAAAGAGATCAACCTTAGGTCATTTTGAAACAAATTATTACTTTATTGTGTGTACTTTGTACATACCTGTAGTTTCAAACTGTAAAATCTACAATTTGTTGCCTTAAATGTAACGCAGGTAAGATGTATGTTGTGCATATTTAGTTGTGAGTGTTTTTGAACGAACAATGCTTTTTGAACAGTTTAGTGGTGTTATTCAGTGTTGCTGCTATAGCTGCTTTGGACTTAAACATGACCCCGAACTTCCTTAAGTTTAAGTAAGAAGTTAAGGAAAACTCTAAGCATTTCTTCTTATCCATCCAACGGATACAGAGAGAAACTCACACTCTTAAGTCAGTACAATCTCCGCCCAATCTCCATCCATTCCCCTCCCTTTCCCAACATTTTTCTTAAGTGTTGGGAGAACTTCTTAACTGCAGGATCATCTTAACTTAAGAAATTCTTAACTTACGCAACATATTTTTCTTCTTATCTCCCTT
Source organism: Mixophyes fleayi (assembly GCF_038048845.1). NCBI lineage: Eukaryota > Metazoa > Chordata > Amphibia > Anura > Limnodynastidae > Mixophyes > Mixophyes fleayi. The sequence goes on from NC_134406.1 coordinate 239,637,788, forward strand.
TTCTGGACATGCGCAGAGAACATCTTATTCGTAAGATCCACAATAAATGGCAGATTAGATCAGTAATGAATCAGGCCCGATGACAATAAACTATGATCCTCTAACTAAACCACGACTTTACAAAACACCATCCCAATTTTAACAATGATGAACATACAGCCAGATTTACTAAGCCGTGGTTTTCAAACCCACTGCAAAACAGCCATCCAAACGGGCAAAATGAAAGAGGTGGTTGTGATTGGGGAGATTCCTCAAACTGCTGCTGTTTGATCTATTTTGCCATTCAGAATGTAAGAGAAAGCACTATTGACATTTAAAATATTTGGACAATAATTATTTATTGATTAAGGAGCAAAATGAATTTAATAGAAACTTATGAGGGATTTTTTTTTTTATATATTATATCATTATATTATGGGGGAAATGTGACTATATAATAATATTAACTGATTGTTAATGGTGGATATAATTATTTATGTTGCACATTTTGGCATTACATAGTGCCCAAATAATATAATAATTAAATAATGTTGTCCCTCCCAATATAATGAATGTTCTTTTCCCCTCATAATATTAATTAATATTAAATTAATTTTGCCTCTTCATCAATAAATAATGGTTGCCCAAATAATTTAAATGTCAATGGTGCTTTCTCTTATGTTCTGAATGGCAATATAGTTCAAACAGCATGTTTGAGCTATCAAGTCATTCTGATGCAGGTATTATAATTGTCCTGTCCTGTTTGGATGGCGGTTTTAAACAAACCCTGGCGGATGGACAAAACCACCAGTGATTTAGCTTTTTTTTCAACCCACGATGCATCACCAGTCATTTTAAAATGCAGCCTCAAACCGCCCTATAGTAAATGCAGCGGTTTGGACCACTAAACCGCCGGCGATGGATGGCGGATTCAAACCGCCACCCAACTCGATTCTTAGTAAATCTAGCCCTTGGTCTACAATCAAATAAAGGGGCCCATATAGAGATGGAAGCATTTGCACTCCAAACTGAAGCAGCAAAAATCTCACATATGAAAAATCACATTTACGTGCGTATGTTCAGTCTCACACATCTCAGGATTCATCCTGCGCTACAACTCTAGCAAACATCAGGTTTATGTCAGGAATTACAAGTGTGTATACTTATGCAAAAGTGCTGGTTCCACATAAAATATAATTATATACAAGCACAAAAACAGACGCACGTCCAACTCCACACGGGGCCCAACAGGTGGATATATCTTCTATATATCTTCTATTTCAATTCTAATTATAGAAAAATCATATAAAGTGTATATGAGATGGTACACGCGCCTGTAAGAATTATTAAAATATGTACGTCTACTTCACTTCTATGTTGACGTGAATGTAGACAAGGAAGAGATTCTTTCTATATTCAATGGACCAGTGCCAAGATGTCCACATTCAGAGGGGAAATTCATACATTATTAGAGGATATCCTACACATAAATGTCCAATTATATCCTTGATTGACCCTCTTATGTTTATCATTTGCTAACCTTATAAACCCCTGGATACGCTAACATTTCCTCTCTTACGTGCTGCAATGAGAACTATAGCAACATTTTAAAACCATATTTGATCTCTCCTATTGAAGCAGTTAAAACAAAATTCAGTTTATAGTCTCTATTGAAACAATGACTTACTATTTACAAGGAGATAAATATGGGAACCTATTAACATATAATATTTCCCCATGTATAAGACGCACCTTTTTCCCAAAAATTTGGGGTCTAAAAACTGGGTGCGTATTATACAGTGGTAGCGGGGGAATTCCAGGGGGGGGGGGGGCGATTGCAGGGACGATTGCAGGGGCTTGCTGCTGGCAGCTGCACACTATGTGCAGGTACATTCCGCAGAGACAATCAGAGCAGCCGGGCAGCACACTTTCCCTGCCTGTCTCTGCGGAACGTACCTGCACATAGTATGCAGCCGCCGGCAGCAAGCCCCTACAATCTCAGCAGGGGGAGGGGGCAGCGGTACAGTTGCAGTGGTGGGATCCAGGGGGAGGGGTGCAGCAGTACAGTGGCAGTAGGGGGGGGGGGGGCAATTGCAGCGGCTTACTGCCAGCGGCTGCACATTATGGACAGCACACTCTCTCTGCCTGTCTCTACCGAACGGATCAGCACATAGTGTGCAGCTGCCGGCAGCATGCCCCTGCAATCTCCGCACATTTTGATAGCTACCGTAATATATTCTTATACATGGGGGCGCCTTATACATAGGGAAATACGGTGCTTTGTGATTTGGATTTACTCTTTTTAGTAGCCTTCTTGTGAACACAGAAATGTATCTAGAGATAAATGGGGAACATGCCTCCCCTGCCACACTGCTTTTACTCTTTTTTTTCCTATTTTCTTTTTCCCTCTTTACCTTCCTATTGATTGCTTATAAAACAACGGAAATTTAAAAAAGATGACAAAAACCCCTAGAATGAGGTTGGGTTGAAGTGTACTTTGGTTTGTTCTGTATGTCATATCGTTGTTTTTAAGATGTCATCTTGAAATAAAAAAGTGTAAAAAACAAAGCCAAAAGCTGGTTACACCTCATAAACAAAAATAAAGATAGAAATACATTATTAACATATAAAATAAAAAAAAATCAAATATATGAAAATGATGAAAGAAAACGTTTGTCCTTTTATAACACAGCTTAATGCATTTGAAAAAACCCCCCCATAAATTGTATTCTAAGAAAACATTAGAACCAGTTCTTTCTATGTATATTCCTGATAATTCTAACATAGTTTTAAAAATAGCTAAAACTCTCTAAACACTCATCTTTCACCTAGCTATGTGGAGAAGGAAATCCATCCCGGGTGACTGGTTAAAGATCACTATAGGTTACTATCCTTGTAACTATTGCATAATGTGTAAATATTGTCACAAAGAGGTGAACATATTTTCTGATTTTGCTAATATGTAGAAGAGAAAAACAACCTCTCCTATGAATTTAAATGCTTCGTTAAGATGCAAGATAGAATGTGACTGGTCTTAAAGCACTTTGGAAAAACAAAAAGGTTTCTAACAATCTGCATCTAAGAACTTGTATGATATGTCTGTATTCCATCCTTCTAAGATTTTATTTTTTTCCAATGTGCTTTCTTTCTTTCTTTAATAAAATAAGGTCTTTGTACATAGATAAAGGGACTTATTGATTAACATTACTCTTTTTGCAGCAATAAAAAATTATTTATCTCTGCGATTTAATATTAGTTTATTGCAGTGGTTGCTCAGCGATACTTAACTGTGAATACACCCAGAGGGATACAGGTAACTAATCTCTCTGGAGGCCTTACTCTGGGGAGCTTCCAGTTCCTCTGTTATTGCCAGGGGTGATCCCTTACATGTGTAGGACAATGCGAAAAAAAGACTTATTGTTAGTGAAAAGACTTTACTGTTTAAACCTGCAGCCCTTAACACCAAATCAACCAATGAAGGCCACTGTATTTAAAGGGTCTAAATACGGCTAGGCACAAGTTTCTATAGTAGGTCAATGTGGAGCTGAGATCGAGGCATAGATATCCCCACCTGTATTACACAATGCGATGGCAGCAGACAGCCTGGACTCTGCAATAGAGGTAAGCACTCTGTACTTGATATCTGGAATGTGTTTATGTACAGTATGTTTTAAACGACTTGAAAAAATAAGTTTTTATCCTATGAAGCGCCTCCGTCTCTGTTCTTACACAGACTGTATATATATATATACAGACATGTGTATTCATTTAGAATGCTTTTGTTATCATTCTAAATTCTCTTCTTGTCATAGCCTTTTTTGGTGGTGTAGGGAAGCGGGTTTGGCAGTTGTGTCCTTCATACGTGATGTCAGCATCTCCCCAGGACTATGACAAGTGAGTATTTTGGGAGATCCCAAGGTCCTGGCTGTTGGGTGAAACATTAAGCTAATTGGCGACAAAACATTGTGTGGTATGTGGTTTGGACATAGGATCCCTTACCCTATGGTCATGTGGTATGTGGTTTGGTCATAGGGTCCCTGACCCTATGGTCATGTGGTATGTGGCTTGCGCATAGGATCCCTGACCCTATGGTCATGTGGTATGTGGCATGCGCATAGGATCCCTGACCCTATGGTCATGTGGTATGTAGTTTGGGCATCGGATCCCTGACCCTATGGTCATGTGGTATGTAGTTTGGGCATAGGATCCATGACCCTATGGTCATGTGGTATGTAGTTTGGGCATCGGATCCCTGACCCTATGGTCATGTGGTATGTAGTTTGGGCATTGGATCCATGACTCTATGGTCATGTGGTATGTAGTTTGGGCATCGGATTCATGACCATAAAGTCATGTGGTATGTAGTTTGGGCATAGGATCCATGACCATAAAGTCATGTGGTATGTAGTTTGGGCATAGGATCCCTGACCCTATGGTCATGTGGTATGTAGTTTGGGTATCGGTTCCATGAACATATGGTCATGTGCTATGCAGTTTGGGCATAGGATCCCTGACTCTATGGTCATGTGATATGTAGTTTGCGCATAGGATCCTTTACCCTATGGTCACATGGTATGTAGTTTGGGCATGGCATCCATGACCCCAATGATTTGCCTGCTTTAAACCTTGCCTCTTAAACATTCTGCACAATAAAGGCTCTGGACATTTTCTCCCTTATCACTGCGTTACGTAGTTATTATTTGGAAATGATGGTGAGGGGTGGAGCTCATCATGTTGGCTTTGGATAAAAGGGGCTAGGTGTATACAAAGTCTGTCGTTCAGTGAGAAAGAAGTACATGTTATCAGAACAGGCGAAGTGTGAGTCTTCAGTCAAATATATGGTGAAGAAAAGGATTAAGAAAAAATAATATCTTGTTTAAATGGCACTAAAGGGACAGTGTCCAATATGTCAGAGCACAAGTGCTGAATCAGCTGCAGAGGGCAAGGGGAGGTTTTCCACAGCCGAACTGAGCACAGGTAATGACGTCCCTAGAGTTCAGTCCTGCATCTGTTTAAAAGCCAGCGTCTCTCAGGTATCCTACTCACTCTCTGCTTCTCCTGTCACAGCTCAGTATCCTACAACTCACAGCCACCATGTGTGATGCACTGATGGGAACTTGGATATTGACTGAGGGCAACAACGATGACTTTAGTAAATATTTGGAAGAACTTGGTAAGTGAACTATCTATACATAATTAAAGCTGCATTGTCAATACATTAATTTATGTAAGTGTGTAAAGCTTTGTTTCAAAAATGATTTTTATATAAAATGAATTAACTAACAAAACTGATTTATGTTTAAAGTTGCTAGAGATTGGTAGGTTAATCCCTGGGAATATAAAACATAAATAATACATTGAAGTGAATGCTGTAATCTTGCAGCTGCTTTAGCTTAATATTTACCAGATTATTCAAATCTTTTTATTGGTCCTTAAATTAAGTATTGAGCAGCTAAATGAATAACATTGTTACCTTTGTATGAATTGGTGTGTTGGGTAGTGTGCCCTCCATGACAGCTATCTGGTATAACCCTTAGGTCAACCACCTGTCTATAACTTGGTGCCCAGGGGAAGCATTGCTTTTAAAAGAGAGGCATTTTGGATAGACAGATTGGGTTCATTATGTCCAAGAGGTTTAAATGATACATTTAATCTAAGATTTTATTTATTTATTTATTTATTTTAAAAAATAAGTAAATGTTTGTCTATATAATAACCTGTTTTTCATGATATATCCTTATATCATGAAATGAATGTTTCTATGCGCACTGATGGATATCTACACATTGTGTAAAAACATTTGATGTTTTTGATTCCTTGTGCTCCATACAACAATGGATAGTGGTGTATCTGACTTCTATTTTCTCATTCATGTTTCAATATCATTGTAAGACTATAAAAGTGAAGATTTAAACTATTTTATTGGCAATGCAACAGTTAATGCTGTCTGCCCTCAGCTGCATGAACGCAATAAAGTACACAGGGGGCCTGATTCATTAATGACTGCAGATGTGTCCGTATTTTGTGTAAATTTACTCTGCGGGTGCCCAGAAACTAACCATACCCCAGAAAACACAGAATTGTACAAACTATGATTTCATGGGCAGAATGGGGAGGGAAATGGGCGTATGCATGTTGTCAATGTACAGTAAGGGTGTGCCAAGCTAAAGCGCAGACAGTAACGTCCCATTCAAGCTTTGGGCATCTCAAAGATACGTCATATCACTTGCAGCAGCTACAAGTCGGGGGTAAGTGCCGAGTGACAGTGAGGGTGGTCAAGTATGAATGCTAGAAAACAAATTTGCAATCAACAGCAACTGTAGAAATGCATTTTATATATAGTAGAAATCTATAATATCCTAATAAATGTATTAAAAAATAATTACTATATTATTAACAGGTGACATTAAATTTTTTTTTTTTCTGTGCGTTCTTTTGGGACTTTATATTCCACATATTTATTGGGCGTCTCCTGCAGTGTGTTGTGTCTGTTAGAGCAGAGCACACCTAGGGGTATAATTACTGTGGGTTTGAAAGAGTAGAGATGTTGCCTATAGCAACCAATCAGATTCTAGTGATCATTTATGCTAGAATCTGATTGCTTGCTATCGGCAACATCTCCACCTTTTCAAACCCATATCTTTAGATCTGCTCCTTGTTTAATACGGACATATACGACCATTCAATAGAATGCACAATACATTAATTTTGCGTGTCTTAATGAGACGGACCCATGATATCAATGAAACAATGTGATTGGTAAGAAAGCTGCATAAAAAGAGCTTTAGTTTGTGCACATTGTATGTATGATGAAGGGAATGTGATCCCTAATCATTGTATATTATTCTTTCACATCTGTGTTTGAAATAAAAGGAATAGTTGTTGTTAAGCCAGTTTCCTGAGCCCCCATTGTGTGTTTGTGTTTGGATAGCTCAGTTTCTCCCATTTCAGTATACTTTGGGTCTCAGTCAACAAATAGGAATCTCTGCAGATGAACAGGTGCAGTAAAGATGAACAGGTGCAGTAAAGATGAACAGGTGCAGTAAAGAGGAACAGGTGAATAGTAGTTATAGCAGGTGATATGGACCACAACATAATAAGTGAACATGAAGGGCTCCAGCTCCAAAGCTAGTGATGTACAAAAGGCAGATGTTTCGTTGACTTGTCTCAAGAGCTGACACTTGTCCTCTTTCTAATGAGTTTTCCCCACTCCACTATGGGAAAGCGCTAATGGGACATGGAGAACCACTAATTCCGCAGCACTGTACAGAGAACTCACTCACATCAGTTTCTGCCCCATTGGGGCTTACAGTCTAAATTCCCTAATATACACACACACCGAGAGAGACTAAGGTCAATTTAATAGCAGCCAATTAACCTACTAGTATGTTATTGGCGTGTAGGAGGAAACCTGAGCACACCCCTGCAAACACAGGGAGAATACAAACTCCTCACAGATAAGGGCATTCTTCATACCGTAGTAAGACCCATCGGAGCTGACTTTTAAAAATGATTGGAGGTGACTGAAAAATGCCATGCGTAGACACGGATAGTGTTAACACAAATATTGGGGGTGCTTAAGCGCCCAGAGAGCTAGCTCGCCTCTTTGTGACTATGTTTGACTTGTGGCCTCCTGTGATTACACTTGAAGGCTGGACTATTTTGTAACAGGGATGGAAATGTCAAACCAGAAATCATTGACAGCCTTGTCTCCGCTGCATTTTCATAACTAATTAGCCATTTAAGAGCTTACAATCTAATTACACACCATGGGGCCAATTTATTATTAAATGTGTGCCGATTCCCTGACGGAGAACAAGCAGTATCAGTCTTGCATGTTCTTGGAATATAATGCCTCATACCCACTGGGTAAAACGTTACTGCTCTTTGCAGATGACACCGCCCCTGCCGTATGGAGTCTATTGATCTCTATGGCAAACACAACCTCTGTACTATCTAAACATTAGGATGCACCTGAGTTCAGCTACAGTATGTCAGGTAGATACTGTTCCTAGTGAGTATAGAGTTCACGTTATCATGGAGATCAATAATTTGTGCAATAATAGTGACAATCTTTCTACATGTGTCCACTATGTATAACGTGCACCAGGCTGCACTGAAGATAACGTGATCTTCATTTAACCAGTGCCCCGAGGCTTTAGCTACTAAGTATTCTAGCAAAAATGTCATTATCAATTTATGTTAAAATAACTTGCTTGCTAGACCTTCTGTCAGTGTTTAGTTATTGTAGTTGTATTGAACCTGTTTTGGTTTTGATACCAGTGTGTTCCTCACCATGGACAGAAATTTCTTAAGCTGATGGATCTCTGTTATATGTGATCATGACCATATGTGCCCATCTTGGCGCTTTGACCAGATTTAGCACTCGGGCCAACTGTCCAGGTTGTATGGTGATTTTATCCATGGTCAGGTCAGATGTTCTTCAGGATTAGTGGTCATATTTGGCCAACATGCCACCAAAATCTCAGAATGTATGAGCACCTTTAGCTGTAAGATTTATAGTCATATAATGTTGCATGTCTCAAACATATACTTTTTATTATGATTTTCTATTTATTTTATTTATTATGTGCTACAGGGACCGGCAGTTTATTTAAGGGTTGCATGATTGTACCTTTCTTATGGAGATTGCGTGTGTACAATTATACAAATAGCTGCAATTTAAACTGGGTAAAAATGTAAGAATAGCATGCCTTAATCCACCAAGTAGCTTTATATAGCAGACGTGTGCTCCTAATGCAATGTGGAATTAGAAGACAGTATACATAGATTTGGCTGCACTTTCAAATTGTGTCCTATTTCAATACTGCTGTGTACAAGCAGAAGCATAACCACGTCTGGCGAAAAGAACCATGGGCTCCAGTGCAGTGGCTTCTCTACTGCCCCCAAGGCTGTATGCACATTCGTGTTGAAGGGCTTAAAGTGGTGTAACTAGGAAGACCACACTTACATTGCCACACCTACATTGCCTGCACTGCTATGGCAAAAACCAAAGCTATTGGTCTGCGCAGTCACTCCTAATTCTGTGTGCAGTCCCCGTCTATAATCTGGCTCAGATGGGGCTTTGGATGGGCAGATGAGGTTTGAGTTGGGGATAGCAGGTGATCATTCATCCACCCCTACCATAACCCATTACCAAATGGCAACCAAGGAGGCCCGGGTACCCTGTCCCCGCATTTTCTCACCTAGTGTCTCTTACTGAAGTTCCCAGCCTACACTGGTTACCCATAACAGGTTTTGGTTACTATGATAACAGCCATTGTCTGATCAATAGAGGGAGCTTCAGTAAGCTGTACTGCTGATGCACAGAGTTCTGACAAGGGAGGCAGCCCTCCACTCCAGTTATAAGCAGCTGTATTCCCTATAAACTCTTATTATGTGTACTAATGTATACATTGTCACATACATTTAATTTCTATGCTTTTCTTTGCAGGAGTGAATTTTGTCCTCCGGAAAGCAATTCTCGCATTGAAACCTGATTTGAACATCTCTAAAAAGGGGGATGAATGGTGTATAAAAACAGAGACCAAAATTAAGACGAGAGAACTTTCCTTTAAATTAGACACAGAGTTTGATGAATCTTCTCCGGATGGCAGAAATGTTAAGGTGAGGACGTCACTGGTCAAAAGTGGGTGCATAGAGATGTGTTTTTATTTGCATCTTGGAAAAAAAGTGACAGTGTTCCCATTGCAATTTATATCATCCAAATAATAGACATACAAACAGGGAACATGTTCATCAAAACCGCAGACACATACTTGCTCACTACACTTGATATCCACAGCATGTTTTATTGATGGCTTTGGAACTTTCCTTGTCCATTTTATTTGAAATCAGTTCATATATTGCTATATTGTCATACTTCTATGAAGTGTTACTCTTATTATATTCTAAGTGATATACTAGCTTTACCACAAAGCTTTTGTTTTGTATCAATATGGAGCTCTGGATTCTTGGAGCTGCTAAACTCATTGCACCAGTTTTGTTTCCCAAAGGAAAATATGTGTTGCCCACAGCAGCCGAGCATTTATTTTCCTTTGGGATCAAATATTGTAGCGCTAGACATCAACCATCAGACAGATACATTAAAACACACTATATATCACTGATCAATAAAAAAAAAAGTGACCATTTATTCAAATAAGAACACATATATAGAGTATATAAAACCTATTGCATCAGGACCTTGTAGCAGCATACATTTCTTATCCTCAGTATTTAAAGGACATAAAGTCTCATATTTGCATACATATACAATAATCAAATCAGCATGGTCAGAAGAATGATGCATTTAGGTTGGTGTTAGTTAAGTCAAATCTGTAACTTGCTGCATAATTTCTTAAATTTGATCCAGAATTTGATGTTGGAGCCAGATATTTTGCAATGTGATGTGCAGGCATTATATTCTAGTATTCCCCATGAGAAAGGAGTAAAACAGGTGGAATCATTTTTGATTTCAGATATGACAAACTTTATTTTACAATCAATTCACTTTATCCTATCTCTCAATATCCCAGCCACATTTTATTCTCTATACCATACAAAGGAGATCACTTCCAAGCTAAAGTGGGTGCTTTGGCAACATCACCATTTATTTATATAGCACTACTAATTCCATAGCGCTGTACAGAGAACTCACTCCCTGCCCCATTGGAGCTTACAGTCTAAATTCCCTAACACATACACACACATACTAGGGTCAATTTGTTAGCAGCCAATTAACCTATTAATATGTTTTTGGAGTGTGGGAGGAAACCAAAGCTCCTGGAGGAAACCCACGCAAACACAGGGAGAACATACAAACTCCACAAAGATAAGGCCATGGTCGGGAATTGAACTCATGACCCCAGTGCTGTAAGTGCTAACCTCTAGGCCACCGTGCTGCCCCACAAGGCCACCATGCTGCCCCTAACATACAGTCAGATACATCCAATACTCCCCATCACACATAGAGTGGGATCATACGTCTTTTTGCACCAATATTTATTGTGCTTGTTGTAAAATACAAACTGCTTAAGTAAAGCAAACAAGCAATGTTGAGGGATAACTAGCCATTGAAGCACTCTAAACTAGTGGGCTCAGCTCTGGGATGGATTGGTAGTCCTGACATTTTAGCTATACCAGCCCATCAGTTTATACATCAGCTGCTGTTGTCTGTGTTTCTTTAAAAACAATTGCCACAACTTGGCCAAGAAAATATTATCTCCAAATATTCTAGACCAAGTCTAGTCTTCTAAAAACCAAGTTTCCGTAAATACAAATGAAAACTGATATACTTCCATGACTTGTCTCCTATAGCCTGAACCATATCTGGTTCCATATGATGCATGTTTGCTTTTGCTTCCATATATTGGCTCATTATGACTTGTCTGATTCCTGATGCCCATCTGGCTACCCAATGGCAGACATCAGAATGCCAGAGAAATCAACAGGTGTTCAATATGGAAAGTCCCTAGATCTTATATTCCATCAGAGATTGTAGAATGAAATTGCTCTGCTATTGAATTGCTATAACATGGCAAAATTACAATTTTTCTCAGTTATGTATAGCTGGGAAACATATTATTTTACAGTAGTTGTAAAGATGTTCTGGCAGGGGAGAAACCAGACATTTGTAGGAGCCCATAGCATGAGATCAGTCCATGGCTGCTGTTACACAGGAACAGCAGCCACAACCTGACCACTAGAGGGAGCTTCAGTACACCAGAGCAGGTGAGCAATTGTCTGCATACACACTGCTATTGCCTGTTGCTTTGGCAGGGGAGGTACCACTACCATTCAGGCTGCAGGTCCCATAGCATCTAAACTCCAGCAATCATGGTCATTCTGTTTTAATGTCCAGGGTATTAGAAGGTGGTTTCATGTGACTATATCAGTTGTCCTTACCTACAGCTGTATTGTGATTTTCCTTTTTACAGACCATTATGACACTGGACAATGGTGTATTAAAACAACTGCAGAAGGTGGATGGCAAAGATAATGTGATAACACGAGAAGTAAAAGATGGCCGACTGGTAACTGTAAGTATCTTGTGATCAGAGACCCTCTCTACACCAGCCTATAGGGAGTGAGCAAGGCTAAGTCCACATGGACTTTTTTTAATCCATCTCCCCTGTTCCATTTATGACAACTGTATGGGGGAGACACAAAACCTCTCACGGACTATTGAACTCTATTGAGAGACACCCTCTGCAGTCTGCACTGCTGTCTTATCACATTGGATAATTGAGCATGAACTGGGCTAAGTAGAGTATGTACTGTTCTCCTGTTCCGTCGTCGGATGTGTAACTTATATCTTATAATAACATTCTCCTTCATTTGTCCTGGAGGAACCACTGATGTAATTGGGCTTCCACCTATTTTGAAAGTTTAGGTGATATTTTCTTATTATATAAGTATTCTATAAAATAGAACTTAATGTGAGAGGAAGCACCTGAGAGAGGTTATGCGAGAGGGGCTTCACTGATGTACCCCTTAACTCAGGGCATCTAACACATCCAGTTGTTTGTAGAGCTGGTAATGTGTATGGTTTTAGATTTCCAGTACATGGCAGGAACACACTTTTATTTACTGTCTGCTACTAAACTGTACAAGAGTTATTGTTGAACTACTCATGAGAATGTCTTTTGTATATTTGTTATTGTGCATTTCACAAGTCAACACTAGTTTTCCATGTAACATGAAACCTATTTGCATATGTGATGGCAAATTACAAAATCACTGATGTCAGGAGAGCTACATGGGAACGTGAGCCTGCAGACAATCATATGATTTCCATGCGAGATGGAAACAGAAGTCTGCAGGTGTTTTCTATCACTGCTGGAATTAACCTCTAGATATGTGGGGGGGGGGAAATAAATGCTATTATGGGGACAGAGTACATTTTGGATGGAGAACCTCTTTTAGTATAAAAGCTAATTGTTGTAACTCCTGTCTTATAAGGAATAACATTCTCTCTTCAACGTTTGTGCTGCTACGTGTTAAAAATAATAGTTATCATTTACAGCAACTGCTCTATACATTTGTTCATATTTTCTATATTTAACCTTCCAAATAATTTACTTTTAGACCATGACGGTTGGAGATGTGAAATGCATTCGGATCTTCGACAGAAAATGAAACCTTCAGTCTGGTGAATAGACTTCTTTCAAATGTAGGCTCGTTTCAATGAGCATTACACTGTCTTTCCACCAGAAAATTTCTATCAAAAGCTTGTTTGTGACATGTACTGGTAATCATCTGTGCTATGTTATGTATGCAAATTAAAGGTTTTGTTCTCCATTCCTATTGTTGTGGCTTGTTATTGTTTTTTTGTTTTACTTCTGTAATGCTTCTTTAGGCTAGGCACCAGCGTGGGATATGCCTGTTAAGGGGTTAACTAGAGGCACGCCGGGGGGAGGGAATCTGGTGCGAGTGTCAGGTCTGAAGTATTGAAATAGAGCACAGTCAATCCTAGTTGAGTTTTTAGAATGCAGGGAGAGAGATTCAGGATACTTCTGTGAGGAGCATGTTTGCCAAGATTATCGAGATCTTGGTAGGTTGGCAGTAAAGATGAGCGGGCTCGGATTTTGGTAATCCGAGCCCACCCGAACAGTGCGGATCCGACGGGATCCGAGCACTGTTCGGGTACTTCCGGCCGCCAAATCAATCCAAAACGAGGCTATGACATCCAAGTCTCGCGTCGGATCTCACGAGACTCAGATGTCATAAATTCCCCGCTCGCGGCCGCCATCTTCATTCTGCCTGCGATCACTGAAGAGGGAGGTTGTTTGGGAGCCCCTGTCCTGCTTAGTTATTTTCAGTGGTTATTTGGGAGATCCTGTGCTCTGTCCTGCTGATCAGTTTAGTGGTGCTTTGTCCAGTGCTCTGTCCTGCTGAGTCCGGTGGTGCTGTGTCCTGTGCTCTTTCCTGCTGAGTCCAGTGGTGCTGTGTCCTGTGCTCTGTTCTGCTAAGGCCATTGTTATTTAAAAATTATTAAAAAGTAAAAAAAAAAATTATAAAACAAATATACAAAAATAATTAAAAAAATTTATAAAAAAACTATAAAAAAAAGTCTATAAAAATTTCTACTGCAATATATGAATAGGTTCACTGTTCCTGCAGTTAAGATATATTAGTACTGCAATATATGAAAATACGTTCACTGTTGCTGCTGTACCAAAAATTAGGTACTGCTATTTCAAACTACGTTCACTGTTGCTGCTGTACCAAAAAATAGGTACTGCAATTTCAAACTACGTTCACTGTTGCTGCTGTACCAAAAAATAGGTACTGCTATTTCAAACTACGTTCACTGTTGCTGCTGTACCAAAAAATAGGTACTGCTATTTCAAACTACGTTCACTGTTGCTGCTGTACCAAAAAATAGGTACTGCTGTATAACTCCAGTCCAGTGGTACTCTCCTGTGCCGCAGATAATTTGTAAAGACTTTGCCAAGTGTGTGTGGTTTAGGGGTACGCTCTCTTGTGCTGCATATAATGGAGTACCAAAATTTGGAGGATAAAGTAGGGAAAGATCAAGAACCCCTTCCTCCTAATGCTGAAGCTGATGCCACTAGTCATGACATAGACGATGAAATGCCATCAACGTCGTCTGCCAAGGGCGATGCCCAATCTCCTAGTAGAGGGCATGTAAAATCCAAAAAGCCAAAGTTCACTAAAATTAGCAAAAAAAATAAAATTGAAATCATCTGAGGAGAAACGTAAACTTGCCAATATGCCATTTACGACACGGAGTGGCAAGGAATGGCTTAGGCCGTGGCCCGTGTTCATGACTAGTGGTTCAGATTCACCCAAGGATCTAAGCCCTCCTCCCCCCCCCCTCAAAAAAATGTAAAAGAGTTATGCTGTCAGCAACAACTCAGCAAACAACTCTGCCTTCTAAAGAGATGTCATCACAAATCCCCAAGGCGAGTCCAAGGGTGTTGGTGGTTGCGAAGCCTGACCTTCCCATCACTGTACGGGAAGAGGTGGCTCCTTCCACCATTTGCAGCACGCCCTCTGCATATGCTGGAAGGATCACCCACAGTCCAGTTACAGATTTGGCTAATGAAGGTGTCAATGTTGTACACCGGCAGGAGGATATTGATGTAGCTGGCGCTGAGCAGGAACTTGACGAGGAGGATGCTGATGTGGTTATCTTAAATGAGGCACAAGGGGGGGAAACAGTTGTTGTCGATGGGATGAAAAAGCCCATCGTCATGCCTGGGGAAGAAGACCAAAAAATCCACCTCTTCGGTCTGGAGTTATTTCTATCCCAATCCGGACAACAAATGTATGGCCATATGTACCTTTATGTAAAGCTCAAATAAGCAGGGGTAAGGATCTTGGCCACCTAGGGACATCCTCCCTTATATGTCACCTGAAGAACCTTCATAATTCAGTGTTTAGTTCAGGACCTGTGGCTAGGACCGTCAGCAGTCCAGGGACACCTAAATCCCTTGGTCCTGTTGGATACACACCAGCAACACCCTCCTCGTCAACTTCCTCCACGATCTCCATCAGAGATAGTCCTGCAGGCCATGTCACCGGCATGACTGAGTCCTCTTCAATCCGGGATTCTTCCGAAGGATCCTGCAGTGGTACGCCTACTACTGCCGCTGCTGCTGTTGCTGCTGGTAGTCGGTCATCTTCCCAGAGGGAAAGTCGTAAGAACGCTACGTCTTTCACCAAACAGTTGACCGTCCCACAGTCGTTTGCCATGAGCACGAAGTACGACAGTAGTCATCCTATGGCAAAACGGATAACTGCGGCCGTAACAGCTATGTTGGTGTTAGACGTGCGTCCGGTGTCCGCCATCAGTGGAGTGGGATTAAGATGGTTGATGGAGGTATTGTGTCCCCGGTACCAAATCCCGTTGAGATTCCACTTCACTAGGCAGTCCAGAAATATTAGTACCAGAGATTAAACTATGTTCACTGTTCCTGCAGTCCAGAAATATTAGTACCAGAGATTAAACTACGTTCACTGTTCCTGATTGGTTTGTTAAAGTGCGAATGTCCTATTTCAACAACATCAGGGTGGGTGGGAGGGCACAAGGACAATTCCATCTTGCACCTCTAGCAAACTCTTGCAAACTGCCATCCTGTCTGCCACTGCAGTGCCACTCCTAGATGGGCCACGTGTTTGTGCCGCCCACTTGTGTCGCTTAGCTTAGACATCCAGCTAGGTCGGTGCAACCTTTTTCACTAAAAACAATATTGTGAGGTGTGAGGTGTTCAGAATAGACTGGAAATTAGTGGAAATGAATGTTATTGAGGTTAATAATAGTGTAGGAGTGGAAAAAAAACCAAAAATATGGATTTTAGCATTATTCATGCTTTTTTTTAAAAAAAAATCAGAACCCAAAACCCAAAATCAGAACCAAAACCTTTCGTGGGGCGTTTTCGCAAAACAAATCAGAACCCAAAACCTCAAGCTAATCAAAACCCAAAACACCAAAAGTGGCCGGTGCACACCCCTAGTTGGCAGTCTCTTTTCTCTTAACTAATCCTTATCAGAGATTTATCTGATTGAGGACAAGTTCAAGTTTCAGGTTTGCTTTGACCTTCCTTGGTGGCTGACCAGAGATGTGTGTTAAGTGGAAAGCCTATAATTGAGGTGCAGTCAGAAGACATACGAGACAAAGTTTTGAAGGAGAGCTTAGTGAGAGAGAAGTGAGGAGTTATAGAGACTTTGAGCTGATTTGTAGGAATGCTGCAACTGATAGGTCATCATTCCCAAAACTGCTAAATCAGCCTCAGCAGTGAATAGTGATGATGAAAGAAATCTCCAACTCTTCGAACAAGAGCCCATGGTCTTGGGAAATGAGGATGATGATTATGTCCAGAGAGTATGAGGTGGAGGGGACACTGAAAGGAAATGTAAGAGAACTGGTAATAGGAATTTTGGAGAGGAACATGTTACCATGGATGGAACACTGCAGTAAGGGGAATGTGATTGTCACCATAGACCTGAAATGTCAGCTCCTGAATAACATTGGTGTACTGTACTGCAAATTACAAACTTGTTTAGGAGGCGTTCCAAAAAGAGTGGATTTTTGGCTTATGACCTGTGATGATGTGTGTGTGATGTTAGCATCTACCTGTTTTCAAACTTGCATTTGCAAGGACCACTTTTATACATCCACTCACAGAATCCAGGGCCAAAGGAACCCTGATGGTAAGCTAGGAGCACTGATACATATTGGAGCAAACTCTGAGGCCCAGTTGTTAACTTACACCAGCAACATCTGTAGGAAAAAGGTTTCACTCAAAAATGAACACTTTTTAAATTCTAGCCAGGTTTAATCTCTAAAAGCAAGTCCAAGGTCCTACCCTTTTGCTGGGCAAGCCATTACATAGACTGAATCTAAACCTAAGATGAGTAATTTGACCATGCTAAGGATGAACAAACTTTACACCACCTATCTAAGACCTGAAAATAACCTTTATGATGTTTGCTGACAAGCCTATAAACAGCTGCCAAAAACAGTGTATTCAAATGATCTCACTAATGGGCGGGTTGAAGCTGCTTCATGTCACTCCATAGCCTACAAAGTTTGTACACTGATGCCACCCCTTCCAGAATGTGAATGTGTGTAATACTGTGGTCCCGTTGGTTCAGATTCAATGTGGAGTCCACAACACTCCTGCTTTTTCTGCATGTGCTGTCCAATATGTTCATATCTGTGATCATGTTACATAAGAAGGCAGAATCCATCCCTGGGGCATAACCAGGGTTAGGACAACGCAACTGGAATCCTGTGGTTTAATAAATATTATATAAATATTGTCCAATGCGATTAAGGTGGTTCCAACACACAAAGAGATTTAATAGCAAAACATAGCAGGATTACAGCAAACCATGATGTTGCATAAAAAGGAATAACAATATACAGGAAAGCATAACAGAATATATTACACATGTGCCGGTAGGCCCAGGTCCAGCTTCAGTCTTGAAGTCTGCAGTCAGAGATTTAATACTGGGTCAGGGACTTGCTTATATACAGTTTGAGTTAACAAAAAACAGTGATGATGTCACAATGTATACAATGATAAACTAAAGTCTTTCTTCATTAGTCCAGGGTTTATGATGTTCCAGTAGAATGCTGGTTATAGGTCAGTTCAAAGAATGCCTCTCCAAAGGTGGGGGCAGCTCACTCCAACAGCTGAGCACATGTAGTGCCTTAGGGAACCAACTAAATCCAGTTTAAACCAGTCTATTAACATGTGCTACCTATAGTATTATAGAGTATCAATATTTTTATATTCATAACTAGTGATTGCAGTGTGCGATCGCTTAGCCGCCGATACCGGATTTCTACTGGTGAAATGAGGAATGATATAAGACCAAACACCATACATTTCTTAGGAACTAAATCACGAATACCTGCAAAGTAAATTTATCTTTGCATAAATAACCTTTAAGTTTTACTAATAAACTGATGTGAGTTGGAACTTTATTAGATGTGTACTATTTACAAATGTAAGTGTAAATGTAAGTGTGTGTGTTGTTTTCCTGTGCGAATGCATTATAAACTGTAGCGTACTTATCGCAATCACACAGTAAAACAATATTAATCAATTTAACCTACTTCATCCAATTATTTGACTTCCACAGTTCAGAACTAAGCGGTAAATTTGCAGCAAAGGTTTTAGAAAATAGTATGTCTGACTGCTAAAGATGCAATGTATTCAAAGGCAAACATCTCATTGTAAATCTAACACTTGACCCTAATTTGTGGCACCAAATTATTTCTATAAAGAACAACTAAACTCAAACCTGAGAACTTTCATATATAAATAATGTAAAATATGATAAAACAACAATTCAATATTTCCATGATATTCCATTGCAGCTTTGTGGAAAACCAATTCCTCCTTTGTCCATTACCAGTATCTGAATAGGATCTACACACATCATCATCATTTATTTAAATAGCACCACTGATTCCGCAGCGCTGTACAGAGAACTCACTGATCATCAGTCTCTGCCCCATTGGGCCTTACAGTCTAAATTTTCTAACACACACATACATAGACTAGGGTCAATTTGATAGCAGCCAATTAACCTACTAGTATGTTTTTGGAGTGTGGGAGGAAACCGGAGCCCCCGGAGGAAACTCACACAGACACAAGGAGAACATACAAACTCCTCACAGATAAGGCCATGGTCTGGAATTGAACTCATGACCCCAGTGCTGTAAGGCAGAAGTGCTAATCACTTAGCCACCGTGCTGTCCAAGCATCTTATATGAAGTAATGGAATATAAGGAAGCACCTCCCTCCTAACATGGTAACCTGCTACACTGGTGAGCTACAGAAAGACGATAGACAAATGTTTGATTAGTTAGTATAAATACTTAAAGGGTGTCTATCTTCAGATGAAACTTCTATTAAATACATTATTTTTCAGACTTCCTTCTGGACTTTTAATATATTGGATACAGTTTTTATTTTTTCTTGTTTTTGGACAACTTGCTTTGCTCTCTACATGTATCCAATGGCATAATAGCCAGGGAATGTATTTTGCAAAAGTTACAGTCCATTTAGAAAAACAAAGCTGTAACAACAGTGTAGTCAGTGGGAACTGTGATTCCTTTTTATATGAGTGTCTGTTTTTCTCTCTCCAATATTTGCAGTATATTAAAGTTGTTAAAACTATACCTATTTTAAAACTCTGAATGCACCTGAGAATACTCATACACAATGTGTAGCTCTGACAAAATCTATAACAAGCACAAAGCCAAAGTAGTTCATAAATGGGAAAATATTGTCATAATAAAAAACTAATGTTACAATAGCACAACATTGTTTCTAAAGCACACTCTTGATAATCCAGAAAACACTTTAACAGTTTTATACTCCTAAACATTTTAGTAAAATATTTTTTTATAAACTTATGTTTGGTACATATTCTGCTCTGATATAATATAATAATTCAAACAATTTGAGCATCTCTAGAAAGCAGTATATACTAGAAGATATGGTATGTCTTACACCATCAGGCTTTACTGACCCCAGACATTCATGATATGATGTGATTATCAACTCATCAGTTAAGATTACAGACAAGATAGTGACACTGTGACTTGCTGGAGAATCTGATTCAAATTCCATTATCAACACCTTGCTGTGACATTGGGTATGTTATAGGGGGTTAGGTATTTGGACCAGGTGACCAGAAGGAAGTCATCAGAACATGGCTTCAGTAATGTGTTGGCTGGAGAAGGTAGATCACGTGAGGTGTGCGTTATGTGAAGTGAGAGATAAGCATAAAAGCTCAGACAGTGAGATAAAGTAAAAATGTTCTTGTATATTGTGACTGGAACCCAGGGAACTGGCTCAAATAGCAGCCTTTCAGTCTGTTCTTTGTGGCACAAAATAGGGTCCCCCACTCGTGAAACCCCTGCTGGTCATGTGGGCATGATCACTTACTTGGGAACCATGATGTGGTGTGGTACCCACTTGTTGTTCCCTTCCTCCTTTGCTCCAGCAATGGTGTGCCGTACATAATACAAACAGGAGACCATACAGGGTGACATAGTACAGAGCAATAAACACAAAGTACCAATACTTCAGAACTCCGGGCAGACATATGAGCGAAGATGGAGTAGAAGAACAGGTATGGAGACAGGAGGGGAGAGGGGCCCTGCTCATACGAGCTCACATCCTAAGGGAGGGTGGACAAACAGGCACAGGAGGGAGCCATTAAAGTAAGGGAGAGAAAGGCGGGGCTGGTGGAGAGGGGGGAGAATGAGAGAAGAATGTTTGCGAAGGTGCAACAAGGTAAGGGTTAAGTGGATTGTTGGCAGGCTTTGAGGAACAGGTGAGTTTTGAGTGCCCGTTTAAAGGAGCACAGACTGGGTGAGAGACGGATGGAGCGAGGGAGGTCGTTCCAGTGGAGGGACCTATCCGGTGACACGACCGCCCATATCACAGGCATCTGCCACACAGTATGGGGCACTCGCTTCTCTACCCCAAATTTTTCTATTGGGCCCAGCTGTGAGTAAAGTATATAAAGAAGTTAAAAATAAAAGAACAAAAAAAAGGCTTGAAATTGAACTGTTAGCAAATTGAACATGGCAAGTCAATAATAACAGAATTATTTACACCTGATATGATAACTTATACTATAATAATTTGAATTCAACATTAAAAACAATTTCCTGTATTTATAAATTATACATCAAAGAGAGTTCACACTATGAACTGTCTTCCTTATAACTGTAGAGTGCCTCATCCTGACAATGTTAAATATTCCCTCACTAAGTTACTTTGGGGAATATATTTACTAACCTGCATGTTTGTAAAAGTAGTTTATAGCAACCAATTAGATTCTAGCTTCATTTTGTAGAATGTACTAAATAAATGACAGCTAGAATCTGATTGGTTGCTATAGGCAACATCTCCATTTGTTCAAACCCACAGTTTAGTAAATATACCCCTGGGAGTCATGAAAGCTGTTCTATATGTAACTGTTTAGTAAAGGAGGTGTTCTCCATAGCAACCTATCAGATTTTGTCATTTCTATGGTGTATTTGACTAGGGACAGAGCACCTTTTTGTATTAAATCAACTTCAAGTCCGGATGTCCACAGTTTCATAGATGCCAACATTAGGAGTGAGCTATCTAAGCTATTTAAAAGTGAGAAAGTTGCTCCGATTGGCTAGTTATGTCTAGACCCCACATAGGGTCTTAATGAACTTCATTGCATAAAAGAGTTTCATTGATAAAACGTATCATTGAACCTATGACTCAATGAAATTCATTGAAACCTCATGCGAAGTATAGATGCAACTATCCAATCATAGCGGCTTTTGCACGCTCTAACTAATCACAGTGAAGTTGCCAGTTAAGTTGGTTAGCAGTGTACGGCCTAGAGACAGCGAGTGAGTTTCAGTTGAAAGTTATGCAGTACAGAGTTCCAAATAGGAAACTAGCCAGGGCCAGGCAAATCTACAGAGGCATCAAGTGCATGCTGAAACTTATACTGTTGAGAGTTATGCAGTACAGAGTTCCAAGTAGGACACTAGCCAGGGCCAGGCAAAGCTACAGAGTCATCAAGTGCATGCTGGAACTTATACTGTTGATTTAACTTGCTTAGAGAATAAAGCAGTGAAGTAACCTGCACCCAGTTCGATACCTCCCAGGAGGACAGTGTAGATGTGAAGAGTAAGAGTAAACCACTGACAATTATTTATTTGGAAATACTGTGTGCTAGAGGAGTTCAGTATGATCTTTATAGAGAGATTTATTATTCCAGCAATGGTGTTAACCGCACCTTTCACCTGTGAACTGACAACTGAACAGATTTTAAATCTTGTATTGTAAGTGCCCCTTTTAATCCTCTAATTCACAGAGTAAAGGAATACAAGAGAAATACTGAGCCATCCTGTAGAGACCTTTGGTGCAAGTGTAGACACGCACCAGAGAAAAATTTGGCTACAAAAGAAAATTAAATAGATGGCCTTGTGCTTGCAGTAATTATGTGGGATGTTTTTATAATGTGCATTGTGTTGGATTTCCCATGCATGTTATGATACAAAATGGAAAAGTCCATCTGCATCATGTGAATGGCTCATTTCCTCTAGATAATCATATTTCCTGCTTGTGTGGCAAGACGAGGATATGTCTGTGCTTTGCCATGTTTGAAGTAAAGCCAAGTATTAAACAGATTTATATTAAACTGATTTGCATAGCTTCATATGATTTCACAGAATATCTGTAGACAAGGCTGAACACTTGGATCCCAGCTACATTTGAAATCGTTCCTTCAATAAAATATGGCAATCGTAAACGTAAATATTCCAAATGATGATCAAAATTGGAAACGTTGTAGATACATTTCTTTGGTAGTCTTTTTGGCCCAATGGTCCTGTGTTTTCAAGTGTACATGTTTTGTGTCTGTTTGATAGATCTCTAAGTCTGGACACTTTGCTGTGTCTGTGTTTCCCAGTGCGGAGAAGGGCCATGCCAATATAAGGCCCAGTGAGAGTGGCATAGGCCTGGCATGTATTGTAAATGTAAGCAACCAGACTTTGCTCAAATACGGGGGAGCTAGGAACAGGGATTTTTGGCTCATGCAACATAGACCTAAAGGACACCACTACGTGCTTATATGTATTTATGTAAATTGTACTGTTTTACCTTTCCATGGGTTGGACATAGTGAAGGCTACTAGCCTGCGGTGTGCCATGTATGTCACGGAACAGTGTTGTGATTGAAATTGACTGGCGCTGACTAGGCGATGAAGTTGGAGAGCAAACACTTGAACCAACACAGTAGCAGAATGTAACACTAATTAATTAGCCATATAGTAAACTACAAAAATTGAGTTTTGAAACGTCCCCTTAAATAACAACTCCACGCACAACTTAAAATTTAGTTTTGAATGATGTTCACTATGTTAGGGTAAAATATACAGTTTACCATATCTACCAGTCTAGAGCTGCTCTTCTCTATGATACTACTGGCCTGTTTCAGACAGGAAGCAATGTTGTCACCTCCTTTTCACATGAAAGTTAATAGTAAGTTAGTAAGTTTCTGGTTTCTAACATTCTAGAACTGGGTTCTAAAGGAAACAATACATTACCAATTTTTTAACATATCTGTAATATATTTAATTTTTGTTGAGTGCCAGCAGAATAAGGTTCCTTAAGAATTATATTTACCATTTTGTTTACATGAAAAATTCCTAGCAATCGAAGAATAAACCATAACCTTACTGTACTCAAAGGCATTATGCAATAAATTCATGCAATATGTCATTTTTGAGCATCATATCCGGCAGTGCCACACTGTAGACTCACATTTACAATCATTATTCCAGAGATTGAATGTTGTATGATACCAAATCTGTTGACCATGACATCAATATCAGCCAGGTGGGAGATACCGCTGCAGGAAAACTTGCGCTCCGTGCATTGGCTTCCTGGCACCCCCCTAGGCGGTGCACAGCCTCTGCAAAAACCAGTGCTGGGCACATTCCCTCTGTAAAACTGATGCATCAAAACACCATGAAAACTGGTCTGTTCATTGAGGACTAACACATCTCTGGTTTTGAGGGGTTAATCATACACAGAATTGTGTTGTATCTCTGCCTCAAATAAAATAAATAACTCACAAATGTGTTATTCTACGCAGCTATTTCCCACTAACCTCTACCCTCACTTCTACTTACCTCTAGCGATGTCGTTAAAATATCCCTGCACTTCAGATAAGCAGATAAGAGAAGGTAGATACATCTGTCTATCTAACTAATGAATAATGACAGGTAAGTCGTTTATATCATATCATATATACATACAGAAAGCTCCAATACTTAAATCTTGGTTGGTTCTCTAATTCCACAACCACTCTATCTATCTTGTACTTTTTTCACCTGTATGAACTTGTCATATTCTCATTGCAATGATATTCTCACAACAGCACCGGACAAACAAGCCCCTCTCACTATTAACCATCCATCTGCACTCCCAGCCCAGGCACACCCAAGACTCCTGCAAGCAGATGATGTGAGATACCCACATGTTGCAACCTCCAGGTTAACCCCACTAGGCAGCTGTTGGCTATTCATGATTCAGATAACAATGGGATAAGACAATGACTCAGGGATAGGCCAGGTGAGAACACAAACTGAAGATCAGGGTCAAGGGCAGTCATGGATGGTCAGACACAGGCCAGAGTAGTATTAGATGGTAGGCACAAGGATGGTCAGGAACCAGCCAGGTCAGTAATGCAGGGGCAAATGCAGGATTTGTAGAGGGGGGTTTCCACACCACGCCGCCAGTGGGTGTGACCAGCATGCATAGGGGCGTAGCTATAATTTTAGACATTGTTTGGCTGCTTTCCAACTCTTCCTATCCCCATAATATACATGGGCAATGCTGCGTGCACTACTGTTAGGTGCATGCAGCTTTATCTTTTCGAGCAGAGCAGTGTGAAGCGGGGGCAGGGTTCAGCCACCTCAATTATACAGTGCCCCTGGCTTGGAGGGGGTTTCCAGGCACTAGGAAACCTCCCCTCGGTTTGCCTATGTTATGGGTGATCAGATAAGCACATAGACAGCTGAATAGACCAGCAAAAATGTATATAGTTGCGGTCAGCCTGGTTGTACTTATAATTAGATCTATCCCAGCAATCAGAGTAAAGTGATATTATTATTATTATTGTCATTGAGGAGGGCCCTGCTCATAGGGGATCTAGTGGATGAGCTTATCACACTTTACTCTCCCTGCTGCTCCTTCCAATAGGCAGACATCAGTGCAGATCGGAATAACACTCAATAAGGATCCTTTACTCTCTGACCTGTTGCTCCTAGACCAGGCCGGTTCACATCTTGTCACAGCGTTACAGGATGAATCTGCTGATGGTGGAGGCTTCATATTGGATGTAATTGACCCATGCCAATTTGAAGAGGTGAGCTATAGCCAAGGGTGCTGGTTAGTAAGGGGCAAGGGCTGTCATGACCACCAGTGTAAAGCCAATGTACTTTTAACTGCATAGTTACCTAGGCAGGTTGTTGTCTGTAACGGAATACTTTAGACTATTACAGAGATAGACAGTAAGATGAGTGATCTGCCAGGTGAATTCTCAGATAAATGTATGATGGTGTTTGTGTCAGCATTACCGGTCATTTCCTGCCATGCCACATGGCACCCAGGATCAAAGGATGAGGTAAGGGCAGAAGCAGACAAAATGGAGTGGGTACAGAGATAAATCCAGGTCCAACACCCTGCCCCAAGACACTTGGGACAGGGTGTTAGACCTGGATTTCAGCGGTGTGCGCTTAGTACGTAAAATTGTTGCCTAAAGAAATGGCAAAAATTGAGAAAATGATACATTGTTCATGTTTAAGAGTTTATGATCACGTGTGCATTCTTGTGACGATCTCTGAAAGCAGGGTATGATACATGTGTACTGACATTATTATAATATGGGGCCATACTTTTAATTTTTATTGTTGGCTTTAAAATTTTGCTTTGCTGCCAGTAAATCAGTTTTAAACTCATAGGGTATTTTTCCTCTTTCACTTGGAGGTTTATAGCAGGATGAAACATGTTACAGATGCAGCTTCCTTGTATCTTTTCACAGAATTGTGTTGTGTTGATACTTTCATGTTCCCATAACTGCTTGCCCTGAAATTGAACTGCATGCTATATGTATATCCCCAAAACCTGTCCATGAAACACACAACATTGTGCCGATCACAGTGATAACTCCCCATACTGAATGCTGTCTAGGTACTGGACTCTAACTTGTCTTGTTATGTGTCCGGATTACTGGTGAATGGGAAACACACATTTTCATTTTCCAATATGACTATTTCTATATAACCTCTAAGATACTATAAATTTATAAACATGGATTAACCCGAATGTTGTTGCACTTTTGCAAAGTGTTATTATCACAATAATATTAAGATTAATCACTATTATGCACCTCTTGAGATCTGGTGAACATTCCTTGACACATAGAGAAAGTTTGCTTTGCATAAGGGGAACTCCACTGAAAACTAAAAATTTAGTTGGGAATGGAATTCACTAAAACATTGGTTATTGGTGGTGCTGTGTTTTTCAGATCCAGTGGGTACCCTCTTAGGCTCCAATGATCCACAACTGGCCTCCACATTGCTACTACCAATTGCTTGTTTTAAATAGGCAGAATAATGTCGCTGAACCTCCCCTGTGAACCTTGTTTTTTTTGTTTTTTTTAAAAACCACAACATTTTTATTGGAGTAACAACAGCAAGCAGAGTGCAAAGAACATGACGCAATACATTAGTAGTCAATGAAACTAGGCACATGATAAAGTGACAATATAAATGGAATACGGTAGAACTGTTGAAGAACAGATATGAGCAATAAGTTACTGTAAGAGCAACAATCTAAACAAGAGTAACAAAATATAAAAATACATCATCAGAAATGCGGTCAGCGACATTGTACATTGAAGACAAGCAAATGTTCTTGGTGGGGCCAGGATGTGGCATCAGAGTAAGGCTGCCCAATATAGTGATTATGTATGGTGGTAAATCCATAAGGCTGAGTTACAGAGGGGGGACACACAATCAATAAGAAGGATAAGAATAAGCAAGGTGTTCCATAAAATACTTCCAGCCTAATCTGGTGCTTCCAGCACTATCGGAGGCTCTTCTAATAACAATCTTATTTCGTGCCACGTAGTTAGTTTAAAGCAATTATAAATAAATTGTTGGGTGGAGTGAGGTAAAATAGTAATAAAACTTTCCCATGTTGTAAAAAGTTGTCCAGTGAGTGATTCTTTATGTAATGATGCCTCCAGCCAATTCATTGTAAAGGTAAAGAAAAGTCTGTTCTTAAACAGAGACAAAGTAGTTGTTTGTGTATCCACAATTGTAGGACACATTTTCTAGCTACTGGCAAAATGATCAGCAACAATCTTGTACCACCTTTAGATATTTTCAAGGAGAGGTCCATTCGGGAGAGAGTCAGGCGTAATTTAGGAGATGGCTGGAGGCATATATCTGAACTTGTCTCCAAAAGTGCTTAATTCTGGGACAGTCTCACATTCAGTGCACAAAGAAAACTTCAAAAGAGCTACATTACAGACAGAAATTGGTGTCAGATAAACCCATTATGTGTCTACGTTGATGGGAGAAGTAACCTTGATGGAAGATATTGAGGAATATCTCCCTGTACAAACTAGCCATTAGTGTGGAGCACGATTAGGATAAAGTTTTGAGGAGCTGTTCAATTATGACATCTTTAAAAATAGTAAATCAGTGGGCATAGGCCCGATTTAGCTGTAATATGATCAAATGAAGATTGGAGGAGGTTATAGTGTAAGGAAATATCCCCCCAGTCATGTAGAGGTTTAGATAAGAATAAATTAAATTAATTAGACCAAACATGAGGCAGAGCAATTTGGACACTGAAATGGCATAATTTGTAGCCCGAAGAGATGTGAATCAGGCAGTCTACATGCTTCTAATAGTTGGACAAAGGTGTGCTCTCTCTCAGGTTCATCAAGGTCTAGTTCAGTTAAATTAGAGCAATCCACCAGGGTATTCGTGCATGAAATTTTGGAGTGTAGTCAATCCCTGATGATCTGTAGGATTGTACAATTTAAGTGTAGGAAGGATAACACCTTCATCAGACTGGCTCTGCTGAAGTTTAATTAATCCAATGGTTCAGTGAACATGGGAGTGAAAAGTGTATGTCTTGTCAGTGGGATTACAAAGCCTCCATGGGCCAGTGAGGGTGTGCCTATTGGGAACTGGTGGAATGAGTCGGTGGGTGCGATTAGTTGGGGTCAGCAAAGCTGTTGAAATTGCCACCTATAATTGGGGGTGTCATGCTGAAGTAAAAGTTCAGAGAGAGAGGTGTAAAACCCTCGAGTTGGTGAGTTCGGGGAGTATATATTTAAAAAGGTGAACTTTTCAGTATTGGTAGTCACCTCCAAATGGAGAAATATACCGCAGGGTCCACTGGTCAGTTTGTAATGTCATATTGTAGGCCCTGTGAAAGAGATTCTCCACACCTCTCTTTTTATGTGTATGTAGTGCACAAAATGCATTTGCTAATCCAAGAGTAACGTAAGGTAACAACATCCTGTGAGACCAACCAGTGGGTTTCCTGAAGAAATGCTACATCAGGTATAAGCGAGTTAGGCGTATGTTTACTGAACTGCAGTTTTGAAAAAGTGGAGATGTTGCCTATAGCAACCAATCAGATTCTAGTTATCATTTAATTAGTACATTCTACAAAATGACAGCTAGAATCTGATTGGTTGCTATAGGCAACATCTCCACTTTTTCAAACCCGCAGTTTAGTAAATAAACCCCTTAAGGTATGTGGAGATTCTCCGCTGTATTAGTGGGCGATTACAGAGTAGGAGAATGGGAGTGGGTGTGTGGTAAAAAGTACGGTGAAAAATCATCCTATACTTTTTGGGAGATGTTGTTGACCACGATGATGGATGTAGAGATGTAGGTCAGTGCAGTCCCTATCAATGAACAGAGGCGAGGCAGTACATGCAGATGATTACGCCTGGACCGCTGTATCAGAAACTGCCCAGAAACAAACATAAAAATAAACACAGCAATGTCCCTCCCTACATACATTTTCAAATTTTCCTCCAGAAATCTTAAAAAGGAATTAAAAATAGTTTAGAAAAACAACATTGTAAAAAGCATAACAAGAGGAACAAGGTGTAAGGTACCTTATCATAACACCTGTGAGAATGAAAATTAAAATGGTGACCTATTCATTCAGTCATCCGGGTTTAAAAGTTATACAAAATCTCTAGCCTTATCTACTTCATCAAAAACAGAAATGCGACCGGCATGAATGACCTTAAGCTTGGCCAGAAACAAAAGAGCAAAGCGTATATGGTTGTCAAGTAAGTATTTGCATAGAGGGGTGAACTCTACGTTTCAATTTAAGAATTCAAGAATTTAGCAATATCGATTTGGGCCTAACCTATGAGCTCTCTAGGCTTCAGGGAGCTCCACATGCAGTACGTTAATGAGCTCTGGTCCCTTAATGGGAGTCCGGCAGCCCAATAAACCATAGACTACTATGTTTATGGCGATTTTCTATGTCATCGACTTTATCTGTTAAACAATGGATTTTTTTTTTGAGCATGGACAATATTAAGGGCCTCAGTATAGGAGTCCTCTGTGTCACTGACCCGCTATTCAATGTCGGACAAGGCTTATCATAAGTGTCAAGACAAGTCTATGGAGGTAATAGAGGTTTGCACAGAGGAAATGGAAGCCTGAATTTCTAGGAAGAAAAGAAACAGTTAATTTCGCACTAGGAAAGGGACCAACCTCGTTATTTCATATTAACGCATTTTTCTAACAATCATAACGAGTGCGTGCTCTTATAACATATCTAACATTGCCAGGTATGATCATTTTAGGATGACTAATTAAAAGTTATTTTTTAATAATATATTAGTGGCCTGGAGTGCTCTTTTTCTCATTTTTCCAGCTCTGGTCTTTGTGTAACTATAAGCCTGAATCTCTCCAAGTTTCTGTCCAAGTAAAGGCATAATGATGAGAGACATCTCTCTAGCCTCATCTGTGGTGGAGGGGGCAGATAGTATATTAGGGGTGGGCATGCTGTCTTCTCTTATAAGAGAAATAGAAGGGCATGCCTTAGAGGGCGGAGTACTACTCTGTGATTGGGAACCAGATTGGGTGTGTCTAGCTTTGTCCATTTTGGTAGTAGTAGCTTTGTATAGGAAATGTCCAGAAATTACCCCAAATGTATTTCAGCACAAAGCAGACCGGGCAAACACAAGCGGGGCAGCTATGAACACGCCGAAGTCTGCAAATGGAATCCTCAGCAAAGGAGACCACAGTAAAGACATGAGAAAATAGCTACCCCTGAATAGAGCAGCACAGTGACTTACAGCTCAGGATGAGGATTGGCAAACCAGAGTATACAGGAAGGGATAGGGCATGGAGCATGGTGAAGAGCAGAAGAGTGTAGAGCTCCAAGGCAGCCACTTACAGGTAGTCGGGGGAGAGATGTCTGCTGGAGTCTCTCAGGCAAGGGAGCAGATGTCCCGAATTCAAGCCCAGAAAGGCGGTCTGACAGCCAGGGGGAGTCAATGAAGGTCCATTTGACACAGGGTCCACCACATGATGCCACACTTGAGTGAAGCGTTAGAACAGCCCATGGAACCCAGGAGGGGTAAGTATAATAACTGAGTGTTGTCACTAACCGCAGAGCTCCGCTGCTCTATTAGGACCTTGGGATGTAGTTGAAAAGTCTACAGTGAAAATGTCTACAGTCATAATGTCTACACAGTTATAAGGTTGACACAGTTGAAATATCAACATGTAAGATGTCTACAGGGTTTTAAAATGAACAGTCAAAATGTCAACATAAATCACTAGATTTAAAACAGCAATACATTAAAAAAACAACATGTGCTCCCGTGCCCCCCCCCTCCTCCCAATCAGCTTAACCAACCCTACTTTCGCCAGCCTAGGCTAGCAAAACAGGAAGGTCAACATGTGTGCCCCCCCCTCCCTCAATTTTACTATTACAATGACTAGGCTTTTCCTGCCTCGGCTCTTGGCACTATAGCAGGGAAAACCTCAGTGTGGGGTCCCCCCGTCATAATGCGAAACCAGCCCCAGGCTGGTCACCACAGGGCTGGAGTTCCTAGGGAGATTGGGTCTGCAAAAAAATGTGCACTCACCCCCCTAGGTTTACCCAGCCCCATGTTGATAGCACTAGTGGTCTTCCCACACCCCTGGGTGGTGGGTGTATGGTAATAATGTTAACTTGATAATAGAAATGCATTTTGTCCTTGGTGCACTACAATGTCACATCATGCCCAGGCTGCCATTAAGTATTATGGCATGTTGGCGCTTGTATTACTAAAAGCACCAGCATACCCATGGCTTCCATGGCATGCTACATGCCATGGAAGCCACAAACCACAAGTGCAAGCATGCCCTGTCACCCGGACCCGCTGGGGCTTGTAGTGCTCCTAGGAAAAATGTAAATAAAACACACACACCAGTGTAAAGATTATTTTTATTTAAATAAAAACACCCCATACACTACCCTCATTCACCCTTTTTTATTCCTCACTTAGATACAGGGTCTTCATCTGTAAGAAATCCAAGGATACTTGACAAAAAATAAAACCCTGATACACAACGCTAGAGCTTCATGGCAAAATGAGCTCTTAGCGGCAATAGTCATATTTATATCAAGGGGATTTCCCACGACTTGAACTGATGGGGCTGGGTAAACTTGGGGGGAGGGGGAGCTTGAGCCGCATTTTTTTTTTGCAGACCTGATCCTGGAGAATCCAGCCCCAGGGGTGTGGGAAGAGGCCTAGTGCTAACAGAACAGGGCTGCTTAAACTTAGGGGGACCTGCATTTTATTTTGCAGACCCAATCTCCAGCCCTGTGCTATTATTATAATTTATTTGTTAGGCGCCACAAGATTTCCGCAGCGCCGTACACAGTACAAACAGTAGACTATACAGGGTGAAACAGTACAGAACAATAAACAAAAAATACCAATACTTCAGAAACTCCAGGCAGGCTGATGCAATAAGCACGGAACAGAAGAACAGGTGAGGAGACAGGAGGGAAGAGGGCCCTGCTCATGTGAGCTTACATCCTAAGGGAGGTTAGACAGAACAGGCACAAGGGGAGCCAGAAGAGAGAAGGGAGAGCGAGTGGAGGTGGTGAGGTGGTCAAGTAGATGGTTGGTAAGCTTTACGGAAGAGGTGATTTTTCAGTGCACGTTTGAAGGAGCACAAAGTAGGAGAGAGACAGATGGAACGAGGGAGGTCATTCCAGTGAAGGGGGGCTGCCCGGGAAAAGTCTTGGATTTTGGAGTGGGAAGAAGTGATAAGAGAGGAGGAGAGGCGGCGGTCATTGGCTGAGCGCAGAGAGCGAGCAGGAGTGTGAAGGGAGAGGAGGTTAGAGATGTAGGGGGCAGTAGAGTGTGAGAGAGCCTTGTACGTGGTGGTGAGGAGTTTGAAAAGGATTCTGTAGGGGAAGGGCAGCACGGTGGCGTAGTGGTTAGCATATCTGCCTTACAGCACTGGGGTCATAAGTTCAATTCCCGACCATGGCCTTATCTGTGAGGAGTTTGTATGTTCTCCCTGTGTTTGCATGGGTTTCCTCCGGGTGCTCCGGTTTCCTCCCACACTCCAAAAACATACTGGTAGGTTAATTGGCTGCTAACAAATTGACCCTAGTCTGTGTGTGTGTGTGTGTGTTAGGGAATTTAGACTGTAAGCCCCAATGGGGCAGGGACTGATGTGAGTGAGTTCTCTGTACAGCGCTGCGGAATTAGTGGCGCTATATAAATAAATGATGATGATGATGAAGGGAAGCCAGTGTAGAGCGAGGCAGAGAGGGGAGGCAGAGAGGGGAGGCCGAAGAGGAGCGGCGTGAGAGGAAGAAACCACTGGTTTCCCTGCTATAGTGCCACCAGTCCAGGCTGGCAAAGCCTAGTGCTGGTAATTGTAAAATCGAGGTAACCCCATGCTTTATGTCCCTCCGATTTTGCTAGTACCAGCTGGTGGAACTAGGGCCCGGCAATGTGGGGTTCGAATCCAGTGGAACGTATGCCAGGAAACCTGTCAAATAAACAATCACAGCTTGGATTGAAGTTAGGAAATCCCTCTAATCCAGATGGAAACAGATAAGAAGGGAAGAGTGGAGAGCTTGCTTAAAGTGTGGCCATCTGTAACGGACCACCCAGAGGAAGTCCCCCTGTGAACTTCTAATGAATGGGAAGTTATCGGAGAAGTGGCAATGACCACACCATTGCATGTTTCAAATAGGCCAATTATAGTAGCAGAGAGGAGAGCAGAACTGGAGGGAGGGACCTGTGGTGTAGGAGGAACACTGCATCACTGGTAAGTAAAACTCTGTATTCTATCTATAGGCATCTGAACCCTGCCTAAACTATATTAGTTTAAGTTTTGAGTGGAGCTCTCCTCTAAAATATTTTCTTGGAGAGCCCGTTTAAAGGACATCTATCTACAGTATGGACATTCCCCAGCAACTTCACAGCAACTCTTAGATATATTCGGCAGCAAACTTAACCACCGCAATATTAATATATATTTACTGATATGTGTAGTATACCCAGTTCACATGACTCACACATTGTGCCTTGTTTATATATTGTACCAAGATATAGAAAACAAACTACAGAAGCCACACAAGATGCTTGTAGAGCAATAGTTATTGTCTATTTTCTGTGGTTTTACTTTCAATTGTTACAACTGCAAATATTTTAAACAGATTTGTATTGCAATTTCCTGGCTCTTTGTTACCACGTATTTTCTAACCTCCTGTTATAATAATCACTTTCCGCTTCTATCTTGTAAAATCCTTAAATAAAAAGATTTGTTCTAAAAAAGAATAAAGATGACCTGTACGCCATCCCACCGCCCAGGAATATGTCTATACCCAGTGGTAGAAGTGGGCTGTATAGGGTGGTATGCTGTGCAGCCCCTTCTCCTACTGCTTTGATTGTAAAACTGTCAAATTCAATTCACTTATATTGTACTTACCGCCACTGTGTACAGATTAATACGCTTACTCGAGGAAAATAATTTGTGCAGCTGATTCTGAATCAACTGTCATATCACTGTGATGCTTCCCATGAATGTGGTTTGCCTGCTAATATTCCCCAAAGACTTCCTAGATGTATCACTGTGGACACAGGAACCCAGGAAACCTCATTGTGATCAAATAAGTCCCAGATGCTTCACCTTATGAAAATGGTGATGTAACAAGGAATTGTACACAGGAGACATGGAAACACGCACTATCCAGATGTAAATAACAAGCAAGCTAATAACTGGTTACATTTGGCATCTCTGGTTCCTGATAACTCCTTCCTGCATGTGGATTACACATATAGGTCCTTCTGGATAGGAGACGGAGAGTGGTAGGAGTAGGATAGACTGTGGGAAGAAGGAAATAGGAGGCAGGTTCATGTAAATATCTCTTAGGAACACAGCACTTATCCAAAAAGGCCTGTGCAATATTTATCTTTTGGTAACATTTAGATAGAACACTGCATTGTACTAATAATATTGTTTAAAGAATGTTGATTTTTCAAATCATGGGAATGGGCAGATTTCACTTTATCGGGTCTATTTAACAAGTCATCAAAGAGTTAATGCTGGAGTAATCATATATTTCTCCAGTATTAACATAATTACTGGCATTTACCACTGTCACCACGGACGTCAAAGGGGAAAGCAGCATTAGGTAATTTATTAAGCTGTGAAAAGCAAAGAATTTCGCAGCAAAGTAACGACATCTCAGGATGGCGTTACAGGTCATTGTCATTGTGATCCAGCTGAAGCCTCTCCGGCTTCTATGGATCCCTCCTGGTTGAAAGCGCTATGCAGCCCCCAGCATAGTAAATTCATTCTTTATGTACCGCGATACATGCTGATGCCTACCGTGCCCCGCGGGGTCAGAAGCAGGCCCCTATGTCTCTGGCAGTTGAAGAATCGCAACCTCACATTACTCCCATAAAGTAGAACACAGAGAAGCTATTATAAGTCACTATTACTACACAAACAATTAATACACAGCTTGATGGTCATCTGGGAATTCTTGTCTGGCCACAAGATGGCAATAGAGCGTTTACAAATAAAAACATCAGGTACGTATGATCACTAATAACAATATATGTCAATGGACGCAAGCTACGGCAGTAGCACTTAATAACAAAGAGAAATAAATATTATGAAAATTAAGGGAATTGGCACATTATGATTTTGCTTACTGGGGAACAATAATATGGAGACTGAAGTTTCATAGAATAAATAGTACGTTATGTTTCTGAGCAAAAAAAATGCTACTGCTTGAATTGTATTTACTAGCAGAGTTATGGGGTAAAACTCAACTTTTTCAAATAGGATTCATTTTACTAAGAGTCTGTTCTAAGCCTATGGAAAGATTTTAGTAGCATGTTTGCATTACAGCTATGTATAGGCGACTCAAGCAAACAAAATGGAACAATGCTATTCTCTGCAAAGCACACGTTTTTTTTTTTTTATCTCTGGACAAACAGCCCAGGCAGGTGGAAATACAACGTTCATGTGCATGTGTTACTTAAAAAAAAAATAAGAAGAAGACGATAGCTATGGATTGTGTTTTACACATTTATAGGGGCATATTCAATTCTTCCGATTCCCCGTCGCGTTAAAACTACTACCGTTATTATGGAAATAGTTAGCTGGATTTCAGCTCGCGGCTCAGGGAGCTGCGAGCTGAAATTCAGCGAGAAAACTACCGTAATGTTTTTTCCGCGCACTATTACTGTAATAACGGTAATAGTGCGTGGAGCGCAAGATTTTCGGTGTTTCCGCCGACAATTGAATGTGCCCCATAAAGTACAAAAAAATGGAAACCACTATATCGGTTAAAAACAACAGGTGCTGGAAACAGAGGAGTGTAAAATACCCCCCCCCCCATATGATCAAGATGATAAGAAAATTGTACCTCCTGCTACCTTAGCTTAACACAACACATTATTATGACTACATTCATAGGTCAGATGTTTGATGCAGTACATACAACATACTAACTTATGGCAAGTATGATCCGGGAGCTGCCGGGGGCAGGTGGGCGTGCAGGGGGTGGGGCTACAAAAATTGCGTCTTGTTTTGTTTTGGATTTAATTCTGCCCACTTCACTAGGAGTGGGCAGATGCGGGAGACTGTCATACTCTCCCGGGAGTCCGTGAGACCCACTCAGAATTCTGGTGTCTCCTGGACATTCCGGGAGAGTTGGCAAGTATGACATACAATACAACAAAATGGAAGCTGCTCGATCAATTTATAAGTACCAACAGGTACTGGAAAAGGGAGGGGCTAGCTAGAGAATAAAAACACACACACTCATACGTTCCAACATTGGGTAGACAGCATTGGGACAGGTGGTGTGGCTACATAATGATTGGGTGTGGCCACAGCGCAATGGGGGCGTGGCCACATGCAGGGGCAGGCAAGTGCTCTGTTCTCTACTCCCCTCCACCTTCTTTGACGTATGCATTAGCACGCACAGCACCTGTTCCCTGCATGCAGATCAGCAGTGAACGGAATACTTCCCAACTTTCCCACCCATGGGACAAAGCCGTCACTATTGCGATGATGGGACAGAGCCCTCCAAGCGGGACTGTCCCAGCTAAATCGGGATGGTTGGATGGCATGCAAAATTCCCAGCACACCACTGTTACCCAGTAAAAAAAGACTAAATAAAACTACATCCTATTTTTAAATAAAATGCAGAAATCTTCGGTATACACATGTAACGGACTTATCTTACCTCACTCTGTCGCCGCTCCGTCGGTCCCGGAAGCCACACTTCCAGGTTCGGCGGTCACATGACCGCAGACTCGGGGCGGGGAATTTAAAATGCCCTTCCTATAAAAAACTCACTCTGACACTCGGTTAGTGCTAGAGCTACTTACCTGGTTCATGGCTCCTGTCCTATGGATAAATCCTTGTGCCTGCTCCATGTGAAGTCTCCCCTGTGTACCAGTCTCTGCTCTTCTTACCTTCCTGGATCTCCTGCTCTTGTGTACCGACTCGGCTTGTTCACCATTCTGTTTGCCTGTGACCCTGACCCGGATTGTTGACGTTCCTCTCTCTACTCCGTTTCTCCGCTATTCCTGTGTACCGACCTGGCTTGCTGACCATTCTGATTGCCTGTGACCCTGACCCGGATTGTTGACGTTCCTCTCTCTACTCCGTTTCTCCGCTATTCCCGTGTACCGACCTGGCTTGCTGACCATTCTGATTGCCTGTGACCCTGACCTGGATTGTCTGACGCTTCTTTGCCTCTGTTTGTACTTCTGCCGCCAGTCTGTGTACTGAACCCGGATTCCTTCATGCTGCACTTACCCACTGCTCCATCCGCTATACTACTTCTTGAGGCAAGCCTGAGGACCGCGACCTGCATCTCCCGGCAGCTAAGTCCATCCTGCCTTGCGGCGGCTATTGGTGAAAACCAGGGAGTTCGTTAGACTCCGCGCCTCAGGTAAGCCAGCGCTAATCAAGATTAGTACTGAATCCAGCTAATCCGTTACAACACATTTGCAAATATATGCTAAGTCATCGGCCACGTCACAGTGCTTCTGCTAGTTGGGTGGTCCTAGTTCTAAACATTGAGTGAACCCATATTGGGTCATATATTTATGTGCTTTTAAATTGAGTTCATGATGACGAGATTGACAGCTCATCTGCAAATACCATCATTTTCTGTGCAAACCTATGCACTTTTGGCAGAAATCTAACTACTATAACTCAATCAAGACACAAAGAGCGGCCTTGCTGAATCTACATTGGGCCCGAGCCTTTTAATATTCGCCAATAACTTGTGTCTGATTGACGGTGCTAAAACTGTCTTTAATAGCCCATATGGCCAACATGGCAGCAACTGAAATCATTGATGTTCCTGCGGCAACTATTTAACTCTAATATGGGAGACTTTGTAATGTGCTTTTAGTCACAAAGGGCCTGATTCATCAAGTGAACGCAATTAGCATTTTTTTTTAAATTGTAGGATCTCAACAAATGTTTCTAGTTGAATACGAGTATAAGTACGCTCTATCTATACGGCACTTGCCGTATGCAAACAGACTCAATACAATGCACAATGCATATGTATATTCAAAGTTCCATCAGAATGCACAGATAAAAAAATATTAAATACATTAACACATTAATAATATAATTATTAATAAAACTACATAAAAAAATATTTTTTCTTTTTACATGAAACACATATATCAGGGTGTTACTAATGTCTGATGTACATAAAATGCATTTTTACAGTTGCTCTTAATTGCAAACACCTGTTCTAACATGCATACGCAATCATCATCACGGTCAATCGACCCTTACAACTGCCCTGTAGCTGGTGCAAGTGATGGGGCTAAAAAGCGCGTACCTCAGAGATGCTCCAAGCTTGAATCAAATAGACGTGAATGTGCACAACCTTGGCACGCCTTTACTGTAAAGTGGCTTCCCTCCCCCGTTACACACTTAAAATCGTAGACAGTCGGAAGTGGCCTTTGGATTCGAAGATTAATTGCATTTGCGTTCATTGACATATATGCCGTTTCTGAGCATGCGCAGAGCAATTTTATGCAAAATACAGCACGTATAAGGATTTACACTCCTTAATGAATCAGCCTGATTTTGTGTAAATGGGCCTGATTCATTAAGGAAAGTTAAGTGAAAAAATTGAGTAAGTATTCTCCTGGACAAAACCATGTTACAATGCAAGGGGTGCAAATTAGTTTTTTATTTTGCACATAAGTTAAATAATATCTGTTTTTTCATGTAGCGCACAAATATCAACTTTAAATTTCAGTGTACAAATAAGCTATCAGCGCTCGTTGCCATGTATTAGCTGTAGAATTACCTCACTTATCCAAGAAACAGGTGGAGCGATTGATCGTTGCCATGCATTAGCTGTAGAATTACCTCACTTATCCAAGAAACACGTGAAGCACTCGTTGCAATGTGTCCTAGATGTGCTAGGAACTGCTGTGTGTTTGAGTCATTGCTCTGTCGCTTACCATCCAGCCAGATCGCTGCAGTATTTGGCTGAATGTGTATAAAAGCATATTGTGACCTGTGAGATGGTAAAAATGGAATGGAAATCACTGGAATTTAGTGTTAGTGAGGTTAATAATAATGTAGGTACAAAATAATAACGAAATTATGTGATTTTACCCCAAAAAATGAAATTTTATAAAAAATAGCTAAACAAAACCAAACCCAAAACACGCAAGGGCGGTTTTGGCAAAACCAAAACCAAAACCCAAAGCTAATCCAGATCCAAAACCAAAACACAGTGAGCATCTCTAATTAAGAATAACGTACACCCCCTGGGAATTCCATGACCTGTATATGGTCACAGAACTCTTTGTGACTTCCAAGAACCCCATGTTTTACAAGTGTGGGATGAGTTCCATTATAATACACAAGTGAGCTCAATATATGTAAAATATATCCTTTCATTTAGTGAGTAGTGATTTCATCACTTAGATTTGGAGAGTAGTGATGTCACTCCTGTAGAATATTAAAATATTTTGGGTTGATTTATCAAAGATCGAAAAAGTCCTACAGTCTGTGAATTAAAATTAAAATTAAATCTCATTTCTGCATTTTTCATCAAACCTTAAATCTAGCCGCCTCTGCACAAAATGAGCGGGCCAAAAGCGGAGCTCCAGAAATGGCTTGGCACTCTTCCAATTCCATGGGAGATGATTTATTAAAATGGTGATTTTCTCATTTTGCCCCAAGGTTTATCACTGGCGATGATACCGCTATATGTATGTATATATATATATATATATATATATATATATACAAGTTAACCCGTGCATGATACTCATGCATTCTAGTCAAATCAAGCTACTTAAGGTGTTAAAAAGGTTCTTGTCATGCATTTGGGCCTAGCCCAGGCCTCCTCAGGGGAAGAGCGTTACTTCCCGACGCAAGCGCCCTTTTTTAACGTGGTTTTGTCCACATGTCCCCACCTCATCATTTTTCTCCATCACCTCATCCTTCATCTTTATCGCCACATCTATCCAGATGTCTATCCAGACACAGGGATCTCTCTCAGCGGTCCTGAGTATCACACTCCTCTCGCTCTGTCACCCCCGGCAACCACCAACCACTCCCCACTGTCACCCCCGGCAACTACCAACCACTCCCAACTGTCACCCCCGGCAACCACCAACCACTCCCAACTGTCACCCCCGGCAACCACCAACCACTCCCAACTGTCACTTCTCCTTCAAGAAATATATATATATATTTTTAAAATCTTTATAAACACTTTTAACAATCAACAAATTAAATTAACAAATTAAAAACATTTTAGTATACCAAATTTCAGCCCTTTCTGAGTTTTTTTCCCCACACACACTAAGAATTTAGTAGGTCAGTGTATAACTTCGCCCAGTAGGTGGCACTGCAGCTTGGTTTTTTCTTTCCACACACAGACACACGCCACTAGGCTTTTATATTATATATATATATAAGCAAACAAAAACAGACAGATCCTCAGCACTCACCATGTACAGATTGGGGTGCAAGAGGGGGTTGCCCACATTGTATAGACAAGAAAACAGGGATACTCTGCACTCTCCAAACACCTAATTAATGCTGTACCAAGTACTGTTCTATATTAAAAACAGGGAATGTTAGTTCCACATATCGCAATATATGTTAAGCTGACCAACTCACGCCAAAGTCTTCCCATTCTGGTCAGTCCAAACATGATCAAATGCTATGCTATTTTATCTGGGCTTAAGGCTTACCTGCACACAGCTTTTAAAGGCAAGTCTTTCCCAAGCACTAGCAGCCATGGGAGACCTGGGACTCAACTGACACAAGTTGAAATTAATTAATGGAAAGAATTAATATATGGGCCCCGGTGCACTGCTTTGCCCGGGGGCCCATAATGTTAAGATGGCCCTGGGCAGATATCTGTAGAGTGTACAGAGTCACGATCATTTCCCCAGATGGTTATGAGAGATGAAGATCACAGATCTGAAGGTAAATCGTGTAGATGTGTACACATGAATCTTCATGATCATCCAAATTTTTAGTCGTTGGTAAAATTGCTACAGAAATTGCACCTGAAGTAAGATTGCATAAGGGTGTACCCAGCTTTAGATGTACAAAGCGTCTCATGAGTGCACAGTGGCTTCTTGTGTAGCAATGATATGTGTTTTGTAA
Source organism: Mixophyes fleayi (assembly GCF_038048845.1). Lineage (NCBI taxonomy): Eukaryota > Metazoa > Chordata > Amphibia > Anura > Limnodynastidae > Mixophyes > Mixophyes fleayi. Next base: position 239,679,032 of record NC_134406.1, read on the forward strand.
CCCTGACCTTTCACACACTTTTTGACAATGTAACATGATTAAAAATGAGTCTACAAATAACTGGAATTATGCTGACTATGCAGTTTGCTACATTTTTTTCCCCCAGCAGAGCTGTGAATTACTCTTAACCTCCATGAAGTAACAATTATGAGGTCAGAGGTACTTTTGGGAAATGAAAATAAAATTAAAATGTCAGCAGAAGCTTTGAGTTTTAAAACATAGTCTCACAATTCTTCAGCATAGCTGAAATTATATCAGTGCTAAGGAAATGACCCTGAAGAATCTGGATTACTGTGCAGAAAAATGTTAAATGAATTGAAAGTAATGAACAACGTGGCAGTTCTTACATGGGTGTTGGGCTTTCTGAACTTTTAGGAAAACATTAAATAAAAGTATTGTTACAGTGAAAAGCTATAGTCAAACGTGTAGAATTGCAGAACTAGCTTCATGAAACAAACCTGGTGTTGTCAGTATGGCCTAGAATATTCCCCAGGTCCCAGCCAGGTATATTTGACCAATAAAACACATATCTGTGCCCAGGCTGAGCTAATCAGTATTGAAGCCATGTGGTCCACGGGAAGCATCCTCTTTACCCAAAATAAGCCGTCTCATCGCTGGCTTCCAGCCAGGGATGGCTAAAAAAAAAAAAAAAATAGCTGAGCTGGTCTTTTACAATGACAGTACTTTGGGAGGGGGGAGCGAAATTGGTCCACTGATCTCACTTTTCAGCCCGCCCTGTGCACTGGCTCCCAGGACAGGGCGCAGCCACTTTATAAGGACGCTCATTATCCTGTGCTGTCCTCAGCACTCTCCACATCTCTGTGCTGCGCACTGCACCCGTTTACATCGCTCATCATGGTGGATCAGTTCGTGGGTACCTGGAAGCTGTGTGACAGCCAGGGCTTCGATGAGTATATGCAGTGTCTGGGTAAGTATACGCTGAGCTCTTTATATTGTCCTTGCGCACCTGCCAAGCGCTGTGCGTAAAGGTGCTTCCACATAGGGAATGATGCTTCGGGGATTATTTAACAAATAATCGTTGATCTTTTAGAGAGTACATAACCACCATAATTTACTTTCACCGTGCTACTATACTTTCATTCATGTGATATGAACGTGCTTTGCGCTATATGTTAATAACGTAAGTTAGTGGCTGCAAAAGAGGCGCAACTTTAAAGTCGTTAACATTCGTTATTTTGGGACTACAACGACAATTTTCGTTCTATTTTTATTCCAAAAATTGTCTCAGTAACGAACTAGTGTTGTAGTAAAAAGAGTTTTCGCTATTGTTTAACAAAAATGGTCTTAAACCCTATGTTTTTAAAAATTATATTTAATAAGTTTTAATGCCAAAATTATACATTATTCTTATTCTTTAAATGCTTCTGTCAATACTATTATTAACTCTCAAAATCAACATTTTATTATGTAATTATAATTTAGTTTTATACAAATATAGTACTAGGTAATGAATAAATAATTAAATTTAAACAAAGAAGACCACATTTCAGACGTTTAAATACAGAGAATGCAACCAATTTCACTTAATTTGAAACAACAAAACAAAGTCAAGAGCCCATCAGGTATAATATTTTGTAAATTCTAACTTGGTTTGTGAGAATACACAGCTTGCAGTCTCTAGTGGGAATTTTTTTATACTAGTATTTAAGCAGTGGTCATGTCCCCCTGTTTATTTTGAACCAGAAGTAGACAACCTGCACCTTGACAGCTGCTGTGAAACTACAAGTTCCAACATGCCACTCCAGCCACTGGCTTAAGGTGCATGCTGGGAGTTGTAGTGCCACACCAGCAGGAGAGCCACAACTTGCCTAGATAATGACATGTATTAAACTTCTTATGTAATCTAAGTAATTTTAAACTCATTTTCCAATAAAATAATGATTACTGTATTGTGACTTAATGTAATCTCTTTGACAAGTTATAATAAATTCACTGTTATGAATAATGGCTTTCCAACAACATCCCCTTTGAACTATTCATTTGTGAACTAGTGAATGTTTAAATCATTTAGAAAATGAGGACGGAGGTGCTGAAAACGTGTCATTTTTGTCACTTTTACTATGATGAATCGTGCCTGCAGAACAGAGTATTTAAGAGAGCAGCGCCTGTTTTGCCATCAGCTGTTTTTGGCCCTGACTGCAGGAACACATCTTGGGCCTGATTCACTATTGATCTTATCTGCCGTGTTTTGCTTATCTTAAGCAAATCCACTCTGTTCATGCCCAGAAAAGGGAGATAAGAAGCAAAATCCACTGTGTAAGTGAAGAGTTTCTTAAGTTAAGATGAAAATCCATCTTAACTTCACTCTCATCTCCCTGTTTCTTCTTAAAATAAGCATCTTAACTTTTGCACAAGATAAGATCACTAATGAATCAGGCCCCTTGCCTGTATCTTCATCTACAGGACGTTTCATTCCTCAACATCATGTTCTCTACTTTGCAGGCGTTGGCTTTGCCACAAGAAAAGCCGGGGCCATGGCAAAGCCAAATGTCATAATTTCTAGAAATGGTGATGAGATTTGCCTAAAAACCGAGAGCTCCTTGAAAACTACAGAAATGAGATTCAAACTGGGAGAGGAGTTCGATGAGACCACAGCAGATAACAGGAAAACAAAGGTAAGGTGTCCAGGCTCATATCACACACACATCCACCCACAGACCTTTACTTGTGTCTTTATTATGGTGAACGGACTTGTGGAACCATTAGCATTGTCTAATGCTAAAGAAATTACTTTAGAAATGTTGGGGGAGGGGCTACAACAACCTGCCACACCACTTCTGGTTTAATAATATTGGAAAAAGGGGTTGTAGTAATTTCCGGATGTCAACTAAGTCGTTTTTCCTGGGGCTGACGCGTTTCTGGGCTACACCTGTCAGCAAATTTATCTGGTTAATAATTCCAAATATGTATACCACAGGGAGGTGTGACCCCTGACAGGCTGTGTGCATAGCACTGACAAAATCCCATGGGCTTAAATGTCTTCACAAGCCACCCTGAGTCACGTGTTTATTGTATTCATGTTTTTATGTTGTGTTGTTTTCTTGCATGTCATATCTGTAAGACTGTCCAGTAATACTGATGATGATGATGATGATGATGAAAGGTCACATTAGAAGAACAGCTAAGGGACAATCCCTGGAATTTCCACCATGAAAAATGTATTTAAATTATCATTACCAACTGTAAAAACAAATATAAGTGTATGCTCTAAATTCCATCATAAGGTATCAAACCCATAATGCATTGTGTCTGGCTTAGGGCATTAGTGACTTAATAATGGCCAGTACCATGAAGCTTTTTCGGTGTTCAAGGCAAATATACATACTTTATAATGGTGTTAAAGACCCTTCCTAAAACAACTAAGTCACATCATCTGCCTGTAAGCAGGTTACATAGAAAACCTTTTCTATTTTAAAACTGTTAACTGTCCTAACAAATCATTCATCTGAAACATTAGTATTAGTAATAGTCTTTAGTAATGAACTCAGCAGGAATCTTAAGGTTTGGGTGTAGTTCTCTCTTAAGGTACATTAAATGCATCCAATCCACAGCCTGAGACACAGGAACAGTAAGGCAATTAGGCTAGACACCCATGTGCCAAGACGATCAACTGTTTGTTGTTTTACCAAAATGGTTTGAATAAATTGTATGCAGATATGATCCGGCAGGTTACATAATGTGGTTGGTTGATGACCAAATCGACGTGCGCCTCAGGTCATCAGCTGGGCTGGGGGGCAGGGAGGAATCCCGAACCCCAGACTGGTCCCATAGTGGGCTGGATCACTGGACTACCTGCATTTTCTTTCCTTTAAAATATTCCTAATAGGCTGCTGAGATGAGTCTTGCCCACAGAGATAAAATTTGCCAGCCCTCCCCTGGTCATCACGCAACCAGAAAGAATGAGGTCAGCCCAACTGCATCTGTGCGGTTTTGTACATCCTGTGTGTGGTCACTTGCTTGTCCAGCTTGATTCCTACTTCAGCTATGCCTGTCTAAGTACTTTGTCAATGGCTCCGAAGGTTTGTAGATAAAGGGCTCCATTTACTAAGCTGCGGGTTTGAAAAAGAGGGGATGTTGCCTATAGCAACCAATCAAATTCTAGCTGTCATTTTGTAGAAGATACTAAATAAATGAAAGCTAGAATCCGATTGGTTGCTATAGGCAGCATCCCCACTTCTTCAAACCCGCAGCTTAGTAAATCTAGCCCAAAGTCTTTTACACACAGTGGAATCAGCCATTGTGTGGTCTGAAGCAATATTCAGTGTTTCGGTTCACTAGGATGTAGTGACAGCATTGACGTTGTCAGCACACCTCAGTGATGTCACTAGTTGATACTGAATTGATTGGCTGCATTTTGGTTCCTACTAAATACAGTCTCCCCTGTTTATGCCGTTTCACTGTACTTGTATTGTGTGCTGATGCTGATTTATAAGCTGACTTATAAAAGACACCTGAGGTTTGTGTGTTTTTGATTATCTGGTTGACAATGTTTTAACATGTATAAAAAAAATATACCGTATTTCCCCATGTATAAGACGCCCCCATGTATAAGATGCACCTGTATAAATCATGTGAAAAAATTGAGGATGTTTTTTGCAAAGTAAATGTGCAGCGGGTACTACAGAGAGGAGAGACGGAGTTCTAACCCTATTGCTAATTCTGCCTTACCCTGTCCAGGGGCAAACGCAGGATTTGTAGAGGGGGGTTTCCACACCACGCCGCCAGTGGGCGTGACCAGCATGCATGGGGGCGTGGCTATAATTTTAGACAGTGCTTGGCTGCTCTCCAACTCTTCCTATGCTCATAATATACATGGGCAATGCTGCGTACACTATTGTTAGGTGCACCCAGCTCTCCCTTTTCAAGCAGAGCCGTGTGAAGCGGGGGCAGGGTCCAGACACCTCAATTATACAGTGCCCCAGGCTTGGAGGGGGGTTTCTAGGCACTAGGAAACCCCCTCTCGGTTTGCCTATGCTGTCAGATGCTTCCTCTGTCCGGTAAAGTCTTCTTTCTTCTGTCTGTTCTGATCCTGATGCTGGAAAGCCTTTACCGGACAGAGGAAGCATCTGACAGGGTAAGGCAGAATTAGCAATAGGGTTAGAACTCCGTCTCTCCTTTCTGTAGTACCCGCTGCACAATTTCTCTGCAGAAAACATTATCCTCAATTTTTTCACAGTCACCAACATTGATTTGCGCTTATTGAGCCACAGTAATCTTGATCTACCACTGTACAAGACGCACCCAGTTTTTATCACTGCGCCTGGGAGTACCTTTGTTCCTATTTAACTATTGGGGACTGGGACAAACCCCTACACCTCTCCCGTAGGCTGCAATATATACTCAGCAAGATAACGCGGTCCCTCCCAATTGTATCCAAACTGATGTTTTGTTTTGTTTTTTTAATTTTTAATAAATTTTTTTACATTTCTTCTGAAAAAGTTTAAAGTGAAAAGCCTCAGTTAAGGCAGCCGGTGAGCAGCATAGTAGCTTCCTGTGCACATTATCAAGAGTGGTGACAAGAGAGAAAGTATATTAAGTAACGATTGCTAGTTATGCCAAAATTGTGTTCAGTGGGGCAGGGCAAGTGACTGATGTAGCATTTCCTTGGCAGACAGAATGTCTGTTTGTCATGAACATTTGTTTCATATTCCAAGACATAGTCCATATGCTCTTGTAGCAAAGAGTCAGGAAAGGGTGATGTTTTAGAAGTGAGATAAGGCATTACTGTATATATCTGATCCATGTATCGCATTAATAGACATGAATAGATGCCTCTTACATACAACTTCACTATTACTGGTATAATTTTTCTGCTTATCTCCACCTTAGATCTATAACGCTGACTAGGGTTTCCACCTGTCCAGAATAAATTTGGACAACATGGGTATGGAAGGCCCTGTTCACTGTCCAGGTTCCAGTGTGCATAGGCAAACCGAGGGGGGTTTCCTAGTGTTTGGAAACCCCCTCCCATTATGGGGCACTGTATGCTTGAGGTGGCTTGCCCCATGTATATGATGTGGATAGGAAGAGTTGGAGAGCAGCCAAGCACTGTCTAAAAATATAGCCACGCCCCCATACATGCTGGTCATGCCCACCGGCGGCATAGCGTGGAAACCCCTCTCTACAAATCCTGCATTTGCCCCTGGTGTGGCAGGTATAGACCTACACCTACAAACTGAGGCGGCGCCAGACACTACAGGCAGAGGTACATGCAGGGACAGTAATGCCTGAGAGTCTCTGCATCTTCCGCTCTCACTGTCAGGGGAGACAAGATATAATGTAACACCAGAGAACCTATCAGTCTAAGTAGTAATAGTTCCTCTCCTACTGTGATCTATGACAGTTAGTTATTATTTACAGCAGGAGATTCTTCCAGCAGGAGGCGCAATATCATGTGCAGGGCAAGGTGAGCACTAGTCCCCTACACATCAGAGGCTAGTATTTACATTGTCCACTAGTTATAAATCTATGGGCTCAGCATTTACTGGTATCACCGGTATGGGCTCTGCATTTACAGGGATCAGCGGAATGAGCTCTGCATTTGCTAGAATATGTTCTGCATTGTTCCGCAGTTACCGCAATATGTTCTACATTGTGGTGTACTGTACTGCGGTGACCACAATTATCTCTGTCTTGTACCAAGCTGACCACAGTATGTTCTACATTGTACTGTGGTGTACTGTGAACACAAAAAGAAAAAGGAATCCCGCGCTGGGCTGCACCACACCAAATAAACACAAATCGCAGCTGCAGAGCAGGGCCAATTGCTAGCCCTTAATCAGGAAGAACCACAGACCAAAAAGAAATTGGTAATTGAAACCAAACATTTAAAAAACACTGGGACTAAAAGCTGTGTAAATGAAATCACAAATGGTGTCTATAAATGCACTAAATTTATGAGTATGTCCATTGTAACTAGTAAATATATGGTAGTTCATATAAAGATATAATCACAATAAAAATAACAATAACATGTCCCCAAGATATCCAGCAAATCAGTCCATAAGTTGGAAGATATATAACAATCAAAGTAATGCTGGTATATTAATGCTGATGGAATGTCACTGGCAAAAGACTTGCATAGGAAATAAATGATATAACTCACTTAATTGTCTCAGTGGTTCCAATGCTGCAGCTTCCAGCTTATGACTCCGCCCAGGTGCTCTGTACACAAACGTCAGAGAACATTACCCAGAAGAACAGCAGTATGTTTCCTCGCTGTCAGTGACGTCAGTATTAGCAAGGTCTTCACATGCAAAAGACTGTAGAGATTGAGCATTGGTAGCAAGTTCCAAATAGATCAAATAGGGCACATAAACCCTGGAGGGATAAAACTGGTACCAGTATAAATATAGAATAAGTCCAATATCAGATAAATGAAACAACGATCCCAGTGATCTTTGATAAAGTCTGGGTTCAACAGATGAAACACGTCAGGTATTTTACACTGGGATCGCTGTTTCAGTTATCTGATATTGGACTCATATTTACACTGGTACCAGTTTTTTTCCCTCCAGGATTTATGTGCCCTAATTGATCTAACATAAGCTGGGAGCTGCAGCATTGGGACCACTGAGAAAATTAAGTGAGTTCTATAATTTATTTCCTATGCAAGTCCTTTGCCAGTAACATTCCATCAGGATCTGGACGTGGAACACTATTAATATACCAGCATTACTTTGATGTTATATATCTTCCAACTTAAGGGCTGATTTGCTGGATATCTTGGAGGGATTTTATTGTTATTTTTATTGTGATTATATCTTTATATGAACTACCATATATTTACTAGTTATTTGGACATACTCATCAATTTAGTCCGTTTATAGTCACCATTTGTGATTTCATTTATACAGCTTTTAGTCTCAGTGTTTTCTAAATGTTTGGTTTCAATTACCAATTTACCAATTTATGAGGCCTATGTATATTATATTTATTGAGACTTAAAAAATATATTTTTTTATATACTATTATCTCTGGTTTTATGTACCCTGCCATGGTTTTGTTTGATTTTTCTAGTTAAGGCCACACCTATATATTACTATTCAGCGCTGCTTTTTCTTTTTTTTTCTGTGACTGTGGTGTACTGTACTGTGGTGACCACAAAATGTGCTACTTTGTACTGTGGTGTACTGTACTGTACTGTGGTGACCACAATCATCTCTGTCTTCTACGGTGACCACATTATGTTCTACATTGTACTGTGGTGTACTGTACTGTGGTGACCACAATCATCTCTGTCTTCTACGATGACCACATTATGTTCTACATTGTACTGTGGTGTACTGTACAGTGGTGACCACAATCATCTCTGTCTTCTACGGTGACCACATTATGTTCTACATTGTACTGTGGTGTACTGTACTGTGGTGACCACAGTCATCTCTGTCTTGTTCTGCGGTGAAAACATTATGTTCTACATTGTACTGTGGTGTACTGTACAGTGGTGACCACAATCATCTCTGTCTTGTACCGCGGTGATCACAATATGTTCTACATTGTACTGTGGTGACCACAATCATCTCTGTCTTGTTCTGCGTTGACGGCAATATGTTCTACATTGTACTGTGGTATACTGTACTGTGGTGACCACAGTCATCTCTGTCTTGTTCTGCGGTGAAAACATTATGTTCTACATTGTACTGTGGTGTACTGTACTGTGGTGACCACAGTCATCTCTGTCTTGTTCTGCGGTGAAAACATTATGTTCTACATTGTACTGTGGTGTACTGTACTGTGGTGACCACAATCATCTCTGTCTTCTACGGTGACCACATTATGTTCTACATTGTACTGTGGTGTACTGTAGAGTGGTGACCACAATCATCTCTGTCTTCTACGGTGACCACATTATGTTCTACATTGTACTGTGGTATACTGTACTGTGGTGACCACAGTCATCTCTGTCTTGTTCTGCATGAAAAAATTATGTTCTACATTGTACTGTGGTGTACTGTACAGTGGTGACCACAATCATCTCTGTCTTGTACCGCGGTGATCACAATATGTTCTACATTGTACTGTGGTGTACTGTACAGTGGTGACCACAATCATCTCTGTCTTGTACCGCGGTGATCACAATATGTTCTACATTGTACTGTGGTGACCACAATCATCTCTGTCTTGTTCTGCGTTGACGGCAATATGTTCTACATTGTACTGTGGTATACTGTACTGTGGTGACCACAATCATCTCTGGCTTGTACCGCGGTGACCACAATATGTTCTACATTGTACTGTGGTATACTGTTCAGTGGTGACCAGAATCATCTCTGTCCTGTACTGCAGTGACCACAGTGATCTCTGTCTTCTACTGCGGTGACAACATTATGTTCTACATTGTACTGTGGTGTACTCTACTGTGGTGACCACAATCATCTCTGTCTTGTTCTGCGTTGACGGCAATATGTTCTACATTGTACTGTGGTATACTGTACTGTGGTGACCACAATCATCTCTGGCTTGTACCGCGGTGACCACAATATGTTCTACATTGTACTGTGGTATACTGTTCAGTGGTGACCAGAATCATCTCTGTCCTGTACTGCAGTGACCACAGTGATCTATGTCTTCTACTGCGGTGACAACATTATGTTCTACATTGTACTGTGGTATACTGTACTGTGGTGACCACAATATGTTCTACACTGTACTGTGGTACGCTGTACAATGGTGACCCCAATCATCTCTGTCTTGTACTGCGGTGACCACAATATGGTCTACATTGTACTTTGGTATACTGTACCGTGGTGACCACAATATGTTCTACATTGTACTGTGGTATACTGTACTTTGGGGACCACAATCAACTCTGTCTTGTACTGCGGTGACGCAATAGGTTCTGCATTCCACTGTGGTCAGTAGAATAGGACCTGCATACTAGATAAGTCACTAAGGATATATGTATTTGCCACTGCAGCATGCTCTAATTTAAACTTTATTTTCTGTAGTGCTAAAACCTGCTGGTTTTGCCCTTAGCAAATAAAGGTGGGAACCCTAAACTAGGCTTGTCAAATATCTGTAGCATAGAAATGATGTCTGCTGCTTTGTTTAATCTTAAAGACCTTCCTGGTTGTATTTGTAATAACTACAAATATTTTTAGCCTGAGTCATTAAGCAAAAGAAAGGAGTAACTTTGCACCTTGGCAGAACCATATTGTATTGGAGGGGGAGGTAAATTTAACGTGTGATGGCAGATTTATAGTTGGGGTAGGGCTTGTCCTAGATCAACTGTAAATTTCAGTGTAAAAATAAAGCTATCAAATATTTGTGTGCTACATGATAAAACAGCCAGTATTTTCCTTATGTGCAAAAGAGTAAACTAATTTGCACCCCTTGCACTATAACATGGTTTGTCCCAGGTCAAATTTACTCCTTTTTTGCCTTACTTTCTTTAATGAATCAGGCCCCTTGTATTTATTTTACTGGCTAATGTGTCATGTACATACTGTAAAAGTGGTCATTTTGTGTAGTGAACCATATCTTCAGTAATTAAAATACATTATACAACCTGTCACTGATTTCTAGTGAAGTGCTGACACATTTAAAATGCACTCGTCACTGACACCGAGTGGAGGTAGCCATTTTGTGGCCTAAACCACTTTCATCAAAATTCAGCAAACAAATTCCCTAGGAATTAGTGACATCCCTGAAACACTTTAAGACCATTAGTTAATTGCTTTAAAGAGTTCTCAGGGACATTGCTTTGGCTGACAAAATGGCTTCCTCCGCCATGTGTAGGTAATGACTGCACTTTATCATAGTTACATAATAAGGTTAAAAAAAAGTCCATTGGGCTCAGCCTTTTATAAATTCTAATTGTGTTCATCCAGAGCAACACAGAACAAGATCCCCTGTGACAGTAGACCTGGCAATTGGATACATTTCCTGGAATGATCACTCCAATAATGTCCTCTACTCATTATAGCTACAGATACCAATTCATACATGGAAAGCATCCAATCCAGGGGCTGGACGGGCCAATCCCATAGTGGGCTACCTTGGGCTCTGCATTTTTTTTCGCCTTTAAAATGTTCCTTATAGGCTGCTGAATTGAGTCTTGTTCCCCCCCAGGCTAAAATTTTCCAACCAGACCCTGATCCAATCCATTTTTAAATCCTGCTTGTGAAGTTGCCATTAGTACTTCATGTGGTCAGAAATTCCACCACTTAACCACCCCTCCCTATGCTGATGGCGATACCGTCATTTGCAGTTGATAACCAGTTCGCAATCCTCTCTATGGTCTTTGGTATAAAACAATTCTTAGACAACTCCTTATATTTACCTCAAATATATTTATACACAGTGGCTGAAATGGAAATTTAGAAGTGACTGTATGGAAAATGTAATGTGAATAAAAGTGAATGGAAGTAGTAGGAGGTATGGTGGGGTGACATACCACCGTATACACCCCCACTCCTACCAGTGTTTATACATATTAATTGGCTTAACTCAAAGGCATCTGTTTAGAGAACAAGTGTCTTGTTCTGTGTTCAGCATCGAGCATGATGATAAAGATTAACACTGGGTACTCAAACATTCCAAGCTGGTGGATAGCCACAAGAGTGGCTGTGTAACACACAACTGAGGGCCTTCTCCAGAAGCAGAAGGTGAAACAGGTTCAGGTAAGACAAATGGTGAAGGTCAGGCAGGGTTGCCAGCAGCTGACTGTCTTTGGATTCCTACAATGATTATTACATTTATCATGTCTCTACCTTGTACTATCTCTCCTTATTCCAATTATCTGCACAGAAATGCCAAATGCTAATGGCTGCTTCATTACTGGTGGCTGATAATGCTTTTGTATATACAGCCACACATGCTTTCCCCGCCAGCAAGTTCAGTTATTTCTACACTACCTTTTGTATAAGATATTACTCACACTTCTTAGATTGTGAGCTCCTATGGGCATGCCATTATATGTAACTTGTTTGTGCCACAATCCCCTCAGTGTACAGCGCTACATAATATGTCAGCGCTTTATAAATAAAAGATCATAATAAAGTAAACAGACTTAGTTTGTGTAACCTCCCTCTAGAATTTACGATTTTCTATCACATTTATTAATGAGGTTGCATGACTCTGAACCCTCTCTAGTTCTCCTTACAGTCTGGTGCCCAAAACAGAACCCCATATTCAAGATATGTTCTAACTAATGACTTATACAGGTGTTATAATTGCATGGTTATATGCTTTTGTTGCTTTTCATATGATATTTATGTGAGGATTTACATTTCATTGTTAATCGTTGTTCTTCACAACCATCACTATTCATACAATTCATAATACAATAGAGATTTTTCTTACATTACAAATTTGCCTTTCTCGGGTACGATCTTTAGCCAAATCAGAGAAACAGAAAGAGCTGGAAGTTACCTGTCGTTTCTGGTGTATTGTGGGCATGTATTTATTTTAAGTATTGTTTGTTTTGCAGACTCTTATAACTTGTGATGATGGAGTACTAACGCAGGTGCAGAAATGGGATGGCAAAGAGACTACCATTAAAAGGGAACTGAAGAGTAGCCAGATGGTGGTGGTAAGTTGGATTTTTTTTTGTCTATATATCATGCTAATATATTGATGATACGTTCTCCTGTGCTGTTCACACTGTATACTGTTTACCTAGTGCACTCACTAAAGTTCAGCCTGGACCCGCAATCTGGTCATTCTCGAATTTTCCAGAAGGACTGATGTGTCTAACGAATGCAGCTGATTGCATTGTCTGCAGCTCCTGTCTAAACCATAATGTTCAAATCTGAAATTTGGCAAACATCTTTGAATTTTGTGTAATATCATCTAGTCCAGACACTTTCCCAAATTCTTTTTTTTTTTACACTGCTTATACAGTTATTTCAATGTGACAGATATTTGTTCAGGGTCATCAAGGATATTTGCAATTAATTTTTATTGCATATAACCATCTTATGAAAAACAATTTATCTTTAACTGAATTTTACAGCCATATATTAGGTAAGAGAGAATTTGCAAGATGATTTGTAATATATCTTTGTTGCAGTATTCACTGTTCCTGTATTGCAGCGAATAGATGGTATTATCACTTTTATTTTCACATGAAAGCTATTCCCTGGTGACCGCTTGTATATGTATATCCAGCCTCTTGTACACGAATCTGCCACTGTCCCTGGATTTAAGGGACTGTCCCAGGTTTTGAATATTTGTTGCTGCAAATGTTTTTCTTGTTTTCTTTGTCCTAAATACAATTATCGGTATCTATCCACATGCCGTACGCTACATAGGATATCGTTTGTTATTACATCAGAGCTGAGTTCTATTCATGTCCACGGTCTTGTCTTTAGGGGAGATATATTGCCCTTATGTCTGTATACACACATGATATCTATAGATGTCGGAGATACCAGAGGACAGGTCATGTGACAAGTGTAGGGGGGGGGGCATAGCTATACTCCCTACTATAAAAAACAGCCAAAATTCACAGCATTGAAAAGTGGGTGGCGGGGCTTAATGGTGCAATCGGTCATTAAGCTCCATCTCCAAAAGTATCCGGGAGGTTGCATACTTGTCCGGGAGGACTGCCCGAAATTCAGGAGCCTACCGGAAATTTCGGGAGAGTAGGCAAGTATGCAGTACAGTTGCCAGGTGTCTCTACATTACAATGTCAAAAACATTTATACATCTTCTTTCTGCCCTTTTATGCACTGAAACTGTTATATTGACAAACAGTTTGGACTGCTTGAAAAGCAGCAATTTAAATGACTCTTAAATATATCTGCTAGAGCACAGGTGAGTCACTGAAGATCCAGCCTGTAAGGATACTTTCTGATTATAGCTCTGCAAACAGATTGCATCTACAAGAAAACTATTGGTGAATGCCCCAGGCTTAGGGATCATCGATCCCAGTGCCAAAAAGTGTGCAAAAATTAAAAACACAGTGCAAATAGTATAGTGTCATTGTCTTGCATTGTTGTTCAACACCATTTACATTTGAAGCCTATATGAGCAGCACACATGTTTCAGTATACAGATTAGTGATCCCTATATATGCCTCATTCCACCAATACCTTCTTCTCGTCTGCATTCTGTTTGCAATACAACACCAATCAGGTCTCAAAACCCACTTGTCTGAGGTCTTAGTGTGAGTCTGAGAATTGTTTTGGAATGTACAGGTTTACAAAGATGTTACTGTAAATGTAATCTACTTAACAATTCTACGGATGATGTTTTCTAACATATGTTCATTATTTTTCATTCCAGACATGCACCATGGGAGACGTGAAGTGTGTCCGTTTGTATGACAAGGTGAAGGCCTAAATTTCAGTCTGGCAATTAGACTGAGACAACAGGAAAACAGCTCAGTTCAATGAGCATCGCTCAACTACACTACTCTGCCTGTCTCTATTGTTATTTCCTGATCAGATGAACTCAACTATTATGTAAAATGATGCATGGAAGCAGTAGTGTACCTAACCTGAACCTGCTGTATATCCCAAATAAAGTCCTCTCACACCCTGACTGAGATGTGGCATTGTCTGTGTGTAAAGTTGGGGCATTCTGGGACCTGTAGAATATTCCGACATAAAGAGTTATTCCACCTATATTCTATTGTAACAGACGTTATTCATGTGTCACATTGTACAGCGTCTGCATGAGAAATACCTGAACATAAAAAGAAAGAGAGGTACAATAAAGGGAACGTTCTCTCTATATATTGAATACGGCAAGCATTGCCCATCTGCAAACAAAAGGTTATGAATGTCTCACACATAATAGAGGACCTCGTCACAATATGCGGCAGATTACATTCCTAACTCTCACTGTTTGATCTTTAGTATAATGACATTCGAGTACTTTTTTTTTGCTTTTTTGAGAATTAGCACTTTTTGTGAATCACAGACGTTCTCAGGACATTGGAAACCACCAGTAATGCAAATATAATAAACCCAGGTAGAGCCATTTAATTGTATGTGTTGTAGTTTGTTTTGTGGTTGTGTCTGATCTGAGTTTTTTTTTACCTGTTTTGTGATTGAATTTGTAAAGAATTTTTATGATCAATCAAGTGACGTGTTCCCTCTCGCACTGAAAAAACTGGTTAGACATAAATACAAGCTGGTCCGCTTATGTATTATTAATATGTGTGTGAAATTTCCCACATACCCTGCAGGTGCACCTGCTATGCGCTCTTATTCGTCATTATCTGCTCGCTTTAGATAGAATGCAGGTGACATACCCATAAGTGGGGTTTACGGGTTTACCGAAAGTTGTACTACATGAAAAATAATGTATTGCCAATAAAACTCTCTCCCCCGCACCTAATAGATCCACAGGGTTATCCGCTGTCAGAACCATCACAGTGCTTGAAATGCCTCTTCTGAAGCTGTCATAGCAGGTTCAGTCAGCTCCATAGAAAACCTACAGACTGGAGTGTAGCTGGGGACTACATGGTCCTATAGCAATATTTTGACGGATCCCTATTTCATCATCATCCGACATTCAGAAAAAGATACATCTATTATGGTCTATCATCATCATCATCAATTTATATAGCGGCACTGATTCCGCAACGCTGTACAGAGAACTCATTCACATCAGTCCCTGCCCCATTGAAGCTTACAGTATAAATTCCCTAACACACACACACACACACACTAAGGTCAATTTTGATAACAGCCAATTAACCTACCAGTATGTTTTTGGAGTGTGGGAGGAAACCAGAGCACCCAGAGGAATCCCACGCAAACACGGGGAGAACATACAAACTCCTCACAGATAAGGCCATGTTTGGGAATTGAACTCATGACCCCAGCGCTGTGAGGCAAAAGTGCTAACCACTAAGCCACCGTGCTGCCCTCAGTCATCTGGTCCATAGTCACCTGAGAATGATGGGAACCCTCTGCAGCAAGTGTGAGCAGACACACCAGGCGCTAGGCTTATGGTATGTGCGTGCTTTGTGCAGCCACGTTTATTAGCATAGAGAACTTTGATTATTTGCTGTTTTTCTGCACAGGCTGCATGATTTCTACATTTCTGACACAAACACTGATGAATTCTGTGAGTGTTGGCAGGAATTTAGCACTTTTGCTGTCTGATATGTACAGGTAAAAAAACTAGATAGGCGCTATATGATCCCCAACAGTTCAAATTGTTATCAAACAATAAAATACACCTTAGATATAGCTGCTGCGCCCCTTATAACAACAAAGAAATTAAATATAGAAATCGAAGTGCTGGTATAGTAGATGATATTTATTCAGTTATTAAAAAAGATAATCAAACATGTAAACACATATAATGGTACTAAACAATTGTGCAATATAATCCACAGATAAATTCACTATTAAAATCACTATATCGGTACAAATATGCAGCCTGCAGGTGTTATGTTAAATCACATGAGCACATACAACTGACCAAATCTTAATAACGAAATTAATAAGGCGCCAGACAAAAATAAGTATATATACCTTTACTCCTCAGTGTGCTCCTCAAAGAGTATTTAGCTTTAATGAACAAATAGGACAGTACTGTCGAACAAAGTCTCAGATGTATAGATTAAACATCAAACGAATCCTATTGGATATTCTATATGAAGATAATGACTACTGCAGCTACCGTGGGAACGGAATATAATCTACCTTAAGTGATTGATCACAAGATAACGTCCATAGTGGATTTTGTTGGGAAACACAAGTCTTATCGCATCCCAGTCCTCAGTTCAAAGGCTATCATAGTTCTTATAATTAGCCAATCCCAACAGAATAGTCTCACATTTATGCGCACATAACTTTGGGAGGAGTCACTTATCTGAGCTGGAATATGGAGTGAGTATGGAATTTGGTCTCTCTTAATCTCATGTGAGTCATCCAGCATGCAGGCAGCACTATTGTTCCTAAGTGATGACATTAACGCGTTTCTCCGCCCCTAAGTGGCGGTTTCTTCAGAAGTAATTTTCTAGGTATAACTTTGGTGCCTTAAATCGAAACTCAGAAGAGTTTCTCGCCACCACATCTTCATTGTAATGAAATTCCCACCAGCATGCAGGGTGGGTGGAGTAATATACACAATCAATTCTGGAAGCCATCACAGCAATACAACTAAAATCAGTGATGTGACATTGGGTTTTGAGTAAGCAAAATCTAGGAAGTTTATTTTGTAAAAAAATGTTAATTTTCTAGCTACAAAAATAGATTTAATATTAATGAAATTTGGTGCACATTATAAAAGTTTAAGTTGATTTGGTACTGGGGGATTTAGAGCAAAATAATGCCAAAAGAGGCACACTTGGAGGTATATTTACTAAACTGCGGCTCTGAAAAAGTGGAGATGTTGCCTATAGCAACCAATCAGATTCTAGCTATCATTTATTTAGTACATTCTACAAAATGACAGCTAGAATCTGATTGGTTGCTATAGGCAACATCTCCACTTTTAAAAAAACACGCAGTTTATTGAATGTACCCCTTGGACTTTATGCGCATAAGTGCAAAACAAGGTTTTGTGTCATAAATCACTTACCATGTCATTAATACTAACTATGCAAAGGAAAGCTACTATAGAATCATGACTGAATTTAGAGTTTGCGCTGCTTAAGCAATGTGAGTGAATTAGTAATTGTCTACTGCATGTATTTATTCATAATCCTCTTTCCAACGGGGGGGGGGGGGGGGGGGGGGCAAGCACATGATTTTGACAGGAGGGATTTCAACCTTAACCAAAATATTCATATACTATGCATATACACTATATAAATATTCCATATATTATACATTGCAAACTATATATACAGTTTTTGACAGTCTATGTTTGTCTAGTCTTGTGACTAAGCTGGAGATCAGATCAAATCTTATGACCAATTTATGCAGAAGTCCAGGTTATTCCAAAGGGTTTCCATACTAAAAGCCTTCAAATCATACTGCCCTGCAAAAAGCAGTCAACAGAAATCCTTCTGCGCACCATTCTGATCTTTGGAGGTCAGATGCAGTGTGGACTAACAGAAAATGGAGTCCTCACAGGAAATGAACATGGTATTAGAGAGTGTTGTTTCCGTGGATGAGGGGCATGGCTTAATGTGTTCTGATTTTTCATTCAGGAACGTTAAAAGGTATGCGTCTGGTAAAAACAACTTGCAAAATAACAAATAAATATAAAGCCATTTCTATACTGTCCCTGAACATGTGCCTAATTACCATGTTATACCATACTTGCCAACTCTCCCGCATTGTCCGGGAGACTCCCGCATTTTGCGAGAGTCTCCCGGACGAGTGTGGCAATCTCCCTGATAGGAAGGGGGAAAAATTTAGTTTAAACGCCGCGATTCACCCGGAATCGCGGCGTTTAGCCCCGCCCCCACTGTAAAATGACGCGATTTGCGTCATTCCGTCACGGGGGCGGGGCCAAAATGACGCGATTTCGCAGCCCCGCCCCCTGCACGCCCACGTCCCAGCCGGCATCTCCCGGAAGAAAAAAAAAAAATGTTGGCAAGTATGTGTTATACATACAATCCTGGATAGAATACGGATTGTATTATCTTCTAGCAAATGTTCCAGTCAAGTTATTGGCTGATAAATCACACTGCCTTGGCTCTACTGACAATGTCTACACGGTTAATAAATTATGCAAACATTGTTTTTATAGATACAGAAAAACAAGGCAAAATAAATATATAGGTTATTCTTTATGAATTTAGTATAATTCTGAGCACCCTGCATATAATTATATGTTTAAGTCATCGTGCATACTGCTTTCTGAGTGTGAGTAACTATGCCTGTATGTGTGGTAAGTGTGCCTAATTTTACCCTTTACAATGTTGCCTGGTATACATTCTGTGTGTCACCACTTTTCCTGTCTCTAGTTTCCTGATACAGGTTTGAGAATACCATGAAGTGGACCATTAGCATTCTTAAATGTCACAGATTTACATTGTCCTCAGTTTATGGACCAGGAAAAAGCACTTGAGTGAAAGGAAAACTTCCAGATGTCGGAGATCTTGTTTTCCCACAAGGAAAGTTCTGAGACCTATGACATCTCAATGGGAATTTTCCTTCCCGCTACAAAATTAACATTTCTGGACACAAACAAACAAACTGTACTGTTAATGTGTGAGAACATAATTATCAGTATAGCGTATGAGTACAGCTGGATTATACTGTGTGGAATTCATATTGCTTTGACATGAAGAAAATATGTATACAGTTTTTGGGTTTGTTCACACAAGGTGCATTTTGTTCATTTTAATACCTCCTAACACTTCAAATTTCCAACAAGGAATGTATAAGATTTGTCATGTAACTCTTCTTTCTTCAAGTATTCTTCAAACATCAGAGCAGGCTTCATGATACAAACTATCATAAAATACAACTGTTTCAGTCGCATCATGTAAGAAATGAACAACCAGGGCCTGATTCATTAAGGATCTTAAATTAAGAAGTTTCTTATTTAAGTCTCCTGGACAAATCCATGTTACAATGCAAGGGGTGCTACATGAAAAAACAGACAGTATTTAACTTATGTGCAAAACAGAAAACTAATTTGCACCCCTTGCATTGTAACATGGTTTTGTCCAGGAGACTTAAATAAGAAGTGTCTTAAGTTAAGATCCTTAATGAATCAGGCCCCATGTATGTATATCAGTAAAAGGACAGTGATCCTTATGATTACAGCAAAATTGTCTTTTTAGGCTCCTGTTAGGGAATCACAGTCTCTCACAGGTAAGCAAACCGCCATGCCCCTCTTTTTACTCCCCACTTTCTATCTACTAGGGCTCTGCAATGTGGGGATGATAATACCTATATCCAACCCTGCTTGTTACATAATGGAATGTAGTTAAAGCATATTTACAAACCTTTCCAAGTCGGGCTCTGGGAGATCAGGGGGGTGAGATGGGCATGTGGGGGTGGGGCTTGGTGAATCGTATCATCTTGGCTCTGCTCCTGTGGTGCAATGGCACAAATGCTTCAATTTACCATGGGGGGTGGGCAAAATGGCGTCATGGAGGCTGCAACCCTATCCCGGGAGACCTACCCAGAATTAGGGAGTCTCCCAGACATTCCGGGAGAGTGGACAAGTATGAGTTTAAACTGTATTTATCCAGGTGTAATAATATACCGAGATAAGAGCTGTGGTAGTATTGTTGAGCCCTCTTTCCCAGCCACTTCTCCTCTCTAATAAAGGAACACAAGATAAATATATTAAAAATCTTATTGTACCTGAGAATACAATGTTGAATAGCTCAATACAGAAAGGAACAGATGGCCATTATTCTAAAAGAGTAGAAAAAGAAGTCTGGGCTTCCAGGTCATTCCGGCATAAGCATTCAGAGGGGGTCCAAGGACTGGCTTGGTAAGCAGTATCATCGGGGAGCTGAGCATCGCTCAGCTGCCCTTGCTGGTATTCTCTGGCTGGTAGGGGGAGCACTTTCACTATAGTAGGGGACCCTATGTCAGTGTTCTCACTGTTATATAGGACACCAGGCTAAGCTCTCTAGCTCTAAGGTGAGTATTTGGGGGAGAGGGGTACCTGCTTTTTAACTATTTATTTTATTACAAAGTGTATTGTGTATGGGAAGTGTTTTGTTCCTTTAAATGTATAGGACAAGACATGGCATCCAGCACTGAGCTGCGGAATTCAAGTCATTTTGCAGAGGGGGGAATGACCATGCACTAAGAAGAATGCAAAACTCAACAATCCTTTATCAATCATGTCGTTCTGCAAAATGAATGAACATTTTTGCTCCGCATTCCTATGCTGAAATCTAAGTGCAAATCGAGATGCAAATTTTTAATTATATTACGTTTACCAATCAGACTGTTGGAAGGTCCTCACACACTAATTGGTGAATGATTAGAGTTATCAACCAATCAGAGTGCTGGGAGCTGTGTAAGGGCAGATTCTGTCAAATCGCATATTTTTGACGATTTTGACTCCATATTTAAATCGGCAATTTAATTGAACAGGCAGTTTTTGCCTTTAAACAAGAAGACAAAGATGCTATCTATGACCGGTGCACATGCAATCCCAATGTTGAAGTGTTCAATATTGCATAAGTTTACCCTTCCTCATATTAAGATGTAACTTTTACTACAGATGTATTAAAATTGTATTGCAAATTAAAACAGCGAAATATGTGCAAATAAGTGAATAAAATGATTTAAAACTTCTGTGTATGCCTCTACATCTCCTAATTAATAAAGGGTTTTGCCTTTAAGTAAATTGCCGTTTTAAATATGGTCGGAAAAATCACAGAATATCAACAATTTGACAAAAGTTTCACACATTTACACCATTGTAATTTTTTTTCACAAACAAATATTTGGGGTGTCTGCATTATAAAGCCACCAGATATCTGGGGTTTGTATAGTAAAGCCACCACACTTCTACCTCACAGCACTGGGGTCATGAGTTCGATTCCCGACCATGGCCTTATCTGTGTGAAGTTTGTATGTTCTCCCCGTGTTTGCGTGGGTTTCCTCCAGGTGCTACGGTTTCCTCCCACATTCAAAAAACATATTGGTAGGTTAATTGACTGCTATCAAGATTGACCCTAGTCTCTCTCTCTCTGACTGTCTGTCTGTGTGTGTGTATGTTAGGGAATTTAGACTGTAAGCTCCAATGTGGCAGGGACTGATGTGAGTGAATTCTCTGTACAGCGCTGCGGAATTAGTGGCGCTATATAAATAGCTGATGCTGATGACAGGTCTGGTGTCTGTATGGTAAAACCACTGAAGATTTGGGAGTCTCCATTTATAATAGCCATCAGAACAAGGTTGGCGTTACATGGTATACACTAATAGGCATTTTGTTTTGTGTAGTGGTCATAAGGATAATGTCTGTATTGAATAAAGGCCACTATAATACTCTCTATATTGTATACTATGTATTAATATGCTCTCTGTATTGTATATAATTCTTTAGAATGCTCTCTATATTGTATATTGGTCACTGGGATTCTCTCTATGCTGTATTTCTGTAACAAAGGTTATATAATAAATATATTAATAGAATGATCGCTCTATTATCTAATCACTAGAATGCTGCCTGTATTGTATAGATGTCACTGGGATGTTCTCTGCATTTTATAAAGTTCACTAGAATCCTCTATGTTTTGTATTTTGATAATTAAGATGCTAATTAAGATGCTATCTGTATTGTATAAATGTCACTATGTATTGTATATCAGGCACTAGAATGAGTATTGTATATCGGGCTCTAGAATGCTCTGTATATTGTATATTAGTCATTAGAATGCTCTGTGTATTGTTTATCAGCCACTAGAATGCTCTGTGTATTGTATATAGGTCACTAGAATGTTGTCTGCATTGCACATGGGGCATTGTATTTGAATATAGCTGTTTGTGAACGATTTTTCATAATTCACTGGGTATATAAAACCATCCCGGCACCGGTTTGTCATGCCCATTTTTCTATTGCGATGCATGTTTTAGCCCCCAGGCCAAAATGTATCAGCCCTCCCTTGCTTCCACACCTTGTAATTACTAGCAATAGACTTGTCTAAATTACCTGCAGACCCCTGAAATGCTATTTGCAAGAGTCAAAGTCAGAAATATCACAGCAATATTTAAGGGGTAAATGGTTTTTATTTAAACATATATTTTGACTTTTGAGTAAACCTTTAATTGACAAATACATTTAGATTAATTTAAAATACAACATGGAAAACAATTTGAATATATTCCTGAAATTTTACTTAGTTGTTAAATGCCAATATTTAACACATTGGTATAAATGTGCTATTGATCCTTAATCAATACAAGCAGTCTCTAAAATGTCCAAATAATAATTTTAGTTCACAGTATCTGCAGCAGTATTTCAGTCATATCTATAAATGCTTATTTAAAACATCATGCATTTTTAACAAATTATTTATTAGCAGTTATTATATATCACCTACATATTATAAAGCGCTTTACAGAGAATATTTAAACCTTCACATCAGTCCTTGCCCCAGTGGAGCTTGCAATCCATTTCCCCTACCACATACAGGGGTTAATTTGCTAAGTAGCTAAATAATCTAGTGCCTTTGGAATGTGGGAGGGAACCAGAGCACCCGGAGGAAACCCACACAAACACGGAGAGAACATACAAACTCCACACAGATACGGCAATGGTTGGAATTGAACCCATGACCCCAGTGCTGTGAGACAGCAATGCTAACCACTGTGACACCACGCTGTGCAGAGTTTATGAAAAATGTATTATAAAAGAGGAATTTCAATTTTCTAAAAACAATACCCAATTGGCAATAAAATACTTCCGGCTTAGTTTTATTATATCCACACGGTGTGTCATATTCAGGGTGGAAAACAGCAGGAAACACCTATAAACATCCTCCGTGAAAAATATCTGGCCCTAGTTTGTATTTACTTTATTCTGTGATATAAAGGACAGAACACAGTGAACTTTTCTTTGCATTACGCTTTTTAATTCATCCCATGAGGATTTGGTTTTATTCAAAACCGGACAGGAGCAACTCCTGTTGATAAGGTTGACGTTAAACCCAGCCAAACAGAGAAGGACATGCCAAATAATACAAGCTTATTATCTGGAGCTGGGGAACAGTCTATCTATACACAGTTTCCCATACACTGAGGTCAAAATAGGACACAATACACCAGGTGGGAAATGGATGGATGTGAAGTGTGAACTTGAATAACCTACATATTATAATCTAGTAAGAAAAATACAAGCTGTATTCTTAAGTTCATGGATATTTATATAAACGAGGGATGTAGCAAATCTATATTTTAGAATACAGCCAAACAGAATAATTTTACAAAATATACTGCTGAACGCATTGCATTGTTTTTCAGCACTGTTAATATGTCAGAAACTGCAACGCTGCCCTTTGCCTATATTAGGATTTTGGCATTCGCAGCCGGCGGGTGTCTGGTGACCAGGTGACACCAGTAGGAGTAGTCAGAAACAGGAAACCAAGATAAACTCTGCAGGAAGAACATCCCTCCGTTCCTCCTCTCCCCCTACAGACCGGGTGACGAAGTAAGCCCATCCGGTCATAGAGCCATTGAAACATGCCGTGTTTTCTACTGATATTATATTTATCTCAGTCAAGTTACCATCTTGGGGCCTGATTCATTAAGAATCTTAACTTGAGAAACTTCTTATTTCAGTCTCCTGGACAAAACCATGTTACAATGCAAGGGGGGAAAATTAGTATTCTGTTTTACACATAAGTTACATGCTGACTGTTTTTTCATGTAGCACTCAAACACTTGATAGCTTATTTGTACACTGAAATTTAAAGTTGATATTTGTGTGCTACATGAAAAAACAAAACAGAATACTAATTTGCACCCCTTGCATTGTAACATGGTTTTGTCCAGGAGACTGAAACAAAAAGTTAAGATCCTTAATGAATCAGGCCCTTGATTTTCATTACGATGCAACAGGAGATTTTTTTTAAAAAACGTTTCCCCGACAAATTTCTCCTACAAATCATCTTTCTTAAACTTTTCTTATTTTGCATAATAGTTTTTCATTTTCACGCTTCACTCTAAATAAATAAAAACTCCCATGTTCCATTGATAATTGATCCACTAGAGCATTGTATTGTAATAATCACATTAGTGTCGCCATGTTTGAACTGGTGTGGCTCTTTCTTATAGTACACAGAACACCATTTAATTATGAGTGACATTTAGGGGCCTATTTGTTATTAAGAGCCTGTATTCGGGGATAAATAAGATTTTTATAGCCGCTTATCGCAGTGGGAAAAAAAAAATCCCTCATCACCACAATTTATTACAAAACGATTACTGAGGTAGCTGAACTTTAGTCAGTTTTCCCCTGCAGAAATTGCCCAAATGTTTAAGTGAAGGAGTATCAGAAAGGTAATAAATGAACACGATTGTTGTCAGCGCTTGTCCTGAGCAGTGTAAATCTGTATATATCTAGCACATTAAAAATATGAGATATCTGTTCAAAATATTTAAGATTAGAATCCTCATTTCCTGCTAGTACCTCCACTCACATCTATGAGGTAAATATGACTAACATGCACTCACTTAACCCTTATACACACCCAAGTAACCTTTAATAGTTGGCTAGATAGCTGCTAGTAGATATTTGCAAGCAAAATAGAAAAGAAATCTGCCATAGCGTGGCCACACCCGTATTTTTTAGAAATGCATATTTGGTTTTTATTTTAATCACATAGATAAGAATGAAATATTCAATAATAGACTTATACATCTGGTTCTGCATTTGGCTGCAAAATGTTGTGGGTTTGGAATGAGTCGTTTCAAAATTCCGATGGAATTCTCATGGAATTTGGTCTTAACTGTTCCCAGTCCTATCCCCAACCTCTCACTCAGCAGAATAAAGTTTTCGTCATCAACCCTATACTATCTCTAGAGTCTAGACCAGTGATGGCTAACCTTTTCGGCTTGGTGTGTCAAAAATCAGAAAAAAGTGTAGCCTTCCTCGGGTCGCGTGTCTTAAAAAAAAAAATATATATATATATATATATAATTTAATAAAAATATAAATATAAAACAACACTACATAAGATTGTTTGTGGCCAGTATCTGGTTTCACCCTGTAGCCCAATGACAAATTATATATATATATATATATATATATATATATATATATATATATAATTTATCATTGGGCTACAGGGTGAAACCAGATACTGGCCACCAGCAATGTTATGTAGTGTTTTTATTAATAGACAAAAGACTCCATTTCTTGTGAGCCTGCAGGGTATGCAGAGCTGTGTGATTTTATATATAAATATTGTATTATAGGATAAAAAAAAACTTTTTTAATCCTATAATACAATATTTATATATAATCAGACAGCTCTGCATACCCTGCAGTAAGCCCATCCGGAGGAGGTCAGCCATAATATGGGGGATAATCTATTTGAAAGGGTCCAGCCTTGATATGGGTAAAATCAATTAGGGGGTTTGTTATTAGTTTGGGGAAAGTTAAATCTGGGCATCAATTCCAGGGGTGGTCAGAGAAGGAAGAAAATGGGTGCAATTATATCACAGCTCAGGCAGGCTGCACTACCTAGCTTCTCACATCAGAAGAACAAAATTTTTGCACACCCACAAATGTCTTTTGTATTGATGTATGGCACTGTGGAATCTGTGGCGTCTCATAAATAAACGATGATTTGCGAAAAAATAGGCGGTTGCATTTGCATATCTGGCCCACCTGTTCTCAGTTTCATAAGTGACCTTTAAATTCTATTTTACCTATTTGTAATAAATATTTCAAGTTACCTTTCTTAGTTAAAAACTTGTAAAAGGCCACACAAAATCACTTTTCTTACCCGTACATCTTTAGCGACATATGGCAAAATGACAGGTCTGTGATAAGAATCTAACCATATAAAGCACTTTGCATGACTTTGTCATGTCCAAAGTATTTGTTCCTCACATCCGCAGTTCTTTCATGTGATAAAAAAGTTTGGCCAGGAGCCAGTTCATTCCAGATGGAAAAGTCTCCAGTAACATCATTAGCGTGTCCAAAATAACCTCTGGATAATGGACTATTCCCTGCGGTATAATTATTAATCTCAAAATATTTACACAAAATACTAAGTTTGGCCAGGAACAAAAAGGGCTGAGACATATTCAAACAATGGACACTTTTGAAGACACAAAAACAAATTTGCTAAATATTCAATTAAATTATTATTCCAGAATGATCCACAGTTCTTTAGACCGGCATGGTGTAAAGTACTAAACATGACTGCTATCTGTGTCTTTAAATTATAATTATTGCACATTATTCCTTTTATTTAGTAATTGTAATAGAAGAAAAATACAAATGTAAATGTTTACTTAACTTGTTTGTGTACACTCGGTGCTTTTCAGTGTCTGTGTTATGCTAAGTTTGAGTGTTTGTGTTTAGTCACTTTGCTGAATGCAGCGCAGACTGAAAGTCAAAAAGGACTATTTGTTCTTTATGTAGATGCTCAAGTAGAACACTATAATTAGTGTGACTTTTGCATGTTTTCTTGCGGTCAAAGTAGGTTCCAAGGTCCTCGATGTATGGTCCGTATGAGTCCAATTATTCCAAGAGGTGGTTCTATGACCAATGCAGGGGTACGGATGCTAAGGGCCCGGAGTTCAGCGGTACCCAGCAATGCTGGTCCACTCTTTCCAAGCCCATGCTCTGCTCTTGAGTATGCACGGGGGCCGGCGCATGCACTGTGAAGCATGTGCTGGCTCCATTTAGGGGTTCACTGAGCATGCGTGCCGACACCTGCTATATTCAGAAGAGAAGACCAGGGCCTCTTCTGAACATGTGTGGGTCCACAAAATGCATTCACCTGCCCCTGCACTTGCTCATAAAAGCTGTACATTACTGTGTTCCCACCAAAATCTCCATATGGCCTCTTGCCAGCACCATGTTTCATCCATGATTGGTCATATTTGACTTCAAGACTGGTCTGCATTCATTTATTTACTTAGTGTAATATGTATACTAAGAAGCGTTGTTTGTGCACATAGACTTAGAACTCAAGATGTATGAATCTGATTTTCTTGTCTTTAATCCAATGAGGGGAACAATTCTCATCTGCTCTCCTAAGTCTTTTCTAACAAGTTATGAAACTTGGAATTAGAAGCTAGAATACCGGACATGATGATTTCACCAGTGTGTATTGACTATTGACATTGTGGGCCTGCTTCATCTTCGAACCCAATGTAAATGCAACTTGTGTTTAACAAACCTGCACGGAACTTGTACGCATATACATCCATATTCAAAACACAAGCGGATCTCAAGTACTCTTTGGCTGTATGTTACTTGCCCTATGTAGACAGACAGAAGACATTGCAGAATACACACATGCAAATGTGCAACAGAAAGGTCCATCAGAATGCATGCAAAAAAAAGTATAAAATAAATTCACAACTCTTAATACTAGAAACAATAACATTTCATCCGCATACAACGCTATGGTATCCATTCTATCAACAAAACACAGTCCATGTATATCTTGATGTACTCGTATCATACAAGCCAATGGTTCAATAGCCAGTGCAAAACAGGTAGGTGACAGAGGACATCCCTGCCTTGTGCCCCTTGACTCAGACACAGGCTATTTAGGAAGACTACAGGAGGCACACCCAATCTATATAGACAGGATCAAAATCAAATCTACATTGAACTGCCCATAAATATCTCCATTTAATCGATTCAAAGGCTTTTGCAGCGTCCAATGAAACTATCACTGTTTCACCAGCCCCTCCATGTCCTAGTTGATAGTGGCAAAATAGGCAACCTAGGTTAATAGCGGTTGATTTCCCTGGTATAAAACCAGTTTGATCAGAGTGTAGCAACTCAGAGATAACCCCATTAAGTTGCGTTGTGTCTTTGCTACGATTTTAACATTAGTAGTTAGCAGGGATATTGGTCTATAGGATTCTGGACATAAATGGTCCTTATCAGACTTAGGAATCAATACTTTAATTGCCTCAGACATAATCCAGGATTGTGAGTCTGTTTCAAGGAGATTTTCATTCTAAATCTAAGGAGAAAGTTTCTAAGAGTTTAGGTGCAAAAAATCCTAAATGTTTCTTATAGAGTTTAATTGGTATTCCATCCATGCCCAGGGCCTTTCCATTTGGAAAAGATGAAATGGCTGCACCAGTCTCTTCTAGTGTGATGGGGGAGTCAAGGAGTTCTCTACTATTTAAACTCAGTTTGGGCAATCTAATCCCCTCAAGAAATGTCACCAAATCAAAGTCAGACTAATTCACCTAAGCAGTAGACGTAGTTTTAATGTAGTTTTAAAATAATCATAAACGTTAGCTATCTCCTAAGTCAAATCCTAATGCATCTCGCAGTATGTCTGACTCCCTCAACTACAACAGTCACCCATTCAGATCTAGTTAAATATGCCAAAAATCTACCACATTTATCAGCCTCAAAGTATTTTTCATGTTTAGAGAAAAGAAGCCTGTACCTAGAATTATCCAGGAGATAATCTGAACACTCCCCTTGGGCAGTAAGTCACTGAGTCCTATCAGCATCTCTATAAGAAGAAACATAAGCAGTTTCTAAATGCTGAGAGTCCCTTTCTAGCTCTTCGCCCCTCAATCTGGACCTATGTTTATGTTAATATGGAGCGCTACGCTCCGTCTCCCACCTTTGTAGTGGTGGACAGGAAGTGGGGTAGCCTCCAGCAGTCCGCATCACTCTACTGAGCATGCACAGACAGGAAGTTCTGTTCTCGGCAGGTTCTTCCAACTGACAGTTGAACTGAAAGGACGTCATAACTGAAGCTGCTTCCTTTTTGTGTTCTTTTACTCATACAGAGATATAAAAAGTGACCGGAAGCAAAAATATATATGAGCAACCTGTTTTCTGACGTTGTCCACAATATAAGCTTACTACCATCTGCACATATTAATGTACTACAGTAGTGTTAAGTACATTAACTGCATAAGCTTGTCATACTGTCTGTCTGTTGCAGCCAGTATCAACTGTGAGCAACTGTATATATGTATATATCATCTGTTTCAACAAGTTCTGAAAACAAAATAACAAATTGGTTAAATCTAAAAGCTTCTTGTGGTTTAACATCTCTCACCAACACCGCTGACATCAATGACAGATAACAGCACATGTGTCCTGATAATAGGTTTCTGACAATAGTTTATAGGAGTTGAAAGTGGTAATGAGGGAGACTCGCAGAAACGCTTTAAAGGCATCCCATATAATGGGGGATTCTACTGAATGTTGATTATCTGTAAAATTTCCCACACATTGGTACACAAAGTCAAAAGGATTATCTAATAATTTTAACTAAAATGAAGAAGAAGAAGAGGCTAGAGAGCTGTGAAAACATGTCTTTACTATGTGGTATATACTGAGAACTGAAAATGACTGCCAGGTATTTCCTGTCAGCCAGCACTTCTTGTTTGGCAAGTGGATGGCAGTGATGTCACTTCCATCAAACACATATAGCATACATCTATATCCTCCTTTTTATTTAGAACAAAGTAACAATCAATAGGTGTGTGGGTGCAAGACCGTGTGACAGGTGATGGATGTGGGAACAATGTGCAAGTGAAAATACACATGAACTGGTAATGATGAAAGTTAAATACAAATTTGTGGTATTTAGTATTAGACCTGGAGATTTTACCAGACCTCGTGATGAAGAAAGGAGGTAGTGATGTGTCCTGTGTTAAACAGGGCTCACTATTGGTCAGGGGTATAGGACTGTTCTACATTGCAGTAGATGCCTCTTCAGAGGACCCATTGTCCACATTGATAGGTGTCCACTCACAGGTGGTATTCCATGTGGTGGGGGTGCTGGCTCACACACCCCTAAGAGGTGTCGCATGTTGTACTCATACAAAACACCATCTGATTGCACCAAGTAGCTGTTGGGCCTGTTGGAGGATCCTTGCATAATCCCAAATCTGACTGGGGTCTGAATGCGGACGGTCTCAACTGATGAGATGCTTTGTCGTGATTGGCTTTGAGCCATAACCTGGACTTCTCCAGATCACTCTGCGCATTGGTCTCAATAGTTGGAGTAAGCTTGACTTTGGTGGTAGGAATGATAGTGCGAGTGCATCTGGACAGAAGGCATTGAGAAGGAGAAGGGAGCTCATCCCTTGGGGTATTTCTCAAATTAAGGAGCACCATGAATACATTTGAACCATCTCTGTAGTATTTGCCTAACAGGTTTGCAGAAGGTACTGCCCTTCTTGCTAGAGACATGGGAGATGTCCCATTCATTGGTAAAGGACTGGAACTCGCCACTTATGAACTGCATGACGTTGTCAGTGAGCAGCTTCCGTGGTATACCATGGGTACTTGTCAGTTAGCAAGAAAGTCTATCTCGAACCAACTGGAATATGAGTCCACTAACACAAGGTGCTCTTTCCCCCTTCACACAAAAAGATCTGCAGCAATGATAGACCAAGAGGGGTCAGGTACCTCATGGAGGGTGAGCTGTTCTTTGCCATGATGGGGCCATAGAGCATTGAAGGGGGCACATGCAGAGACTCTACCCGTTCAATGTCAGCAGCCATAGAGGGCCAATGCAATGCAACCTTAGCCTGTCGCAAGGTGACCTCCCACTCAGGGTGCCCCTGATGGGCCTTCTGGGCTTAAAATCCTTGGAGAGCATATGGGATTACAAACCACTGACCACACAAGAGGATGCCCTCTGAAATAGTCATCTCATCCTGGAAAGCAAAGAATGACTTGAGGTCACGAGGCAATTCCCTAGAGGAAGATGGCCAACCATGCAGAACGACATGCGACAACCGTTGGCAAAGGTCATCCCCGAGTGTAATACCATGCAGCTCTTACATGCGCCGGGTGGAGAGGACATCAAAATCCATAACATCCATGTCATCGTCAGCATCAGGGACACCTGAGTCTGGAACGTGAGCACATGATAAAGCTAAAGCGTCAGCTACGTGGAGGTCCTTTCCATGCTTGTACACCACATTGAGATGGTACCTTTGAAGCTTGAGCATGAACCGTTCGATACGTGCCGAAGCAGTGTACATAGGTTGACGGAGAATAGTGATCAGTGGTTGGTGATCTGTTTCAACCACCACTGGGCGTCCATAGATGAACTCATGGAACTTTTGACAGGAAAAGACAATGGCAAGCAGTTCCTTTTCAATCTGAGCATATTGTGACTCAGTGTCTGTAAGGGCTCTGGATGCAAAACTGATGGGTTTGTTGCACTGCAAGCATACAACACTAAGACCATGCTGGGAAGCATCAGCAGAGATGGCCACAGGAACATGTACATCAAAGAACTGGAGCACTGGGCTAGAAGTGAGGATAACCTTGAGGAGAGCAATAGTATCAGCATGACAGTCCAACCAACACCATTCAACAGCATTGTGTAAAAGCTGGCGGAGAGGAGCTATGACGTCACTGTAGTGAGGCAAACATTTTGAAAGATAATTTATCATACCTAGAAATCACTTCAAACTCAGATTGTCTGTGGGGTTGGGAATTTGCTGGATGACCCATGTCTTGGCTGGATCCGGATCCGGCTTGGCACCCTCTGAGGTTAGAAGGTGGCCAACAAATGGGACCTCAGTAATTCTGAAACGACACTTGTCAGAATTTAACCGCATGTTGATTTCATGAATCCTGTGGAGGACTTTGCGGAGGCGCATGTCATGTTCCTCCATGGTGCAACCCCACATGAGGATGTCATCAATGATGATTTCACAAGGGTATCCCTCAAAGAGGTGTTCCATGCTACGTTGAAACACTTCACTGCCAGTACAGATGCCTTAGGGCATTTCGGAGGAAGGCATGTCTGCCCAGAGGTGTCATAAATGTAATGAGTAAGCATGACTCCTTGTCCAATGTTATCTGCCAGAACCTGGACTTGGCATCCAGAGTGGTGAATATCTTTGCCTTTGGCATGTTGGCAATGACTTGGTCCAAGGTCCTGAGGGTGTGATGTGGTCTCATCAGAGCTTTATTCAGATGCACAGGGTCAATGCAGATGTGTACTGAACCATCCTTGTTAACTGCAGCAACCATGGCCGACACACACGGGGTGGCTTCTACCACTGGACACCTAATCAAGTCATACGAATTATATCCGGTATCACCTTATCTTTCATGGCCAAAGGCACCCTTCTGGGAGCACACACTGGAGGAGGAACAGTCTTATCAAGACGCATGTGATATGTGACAGGGAGTTTTTCAATGGCCTCGCAATCGGACAGATCAGCAAAGTCTCTTATTTCTGGGATATCCTGTTGCAGCAAGTGCACGTCAGCACCTAACGTTATTAACCCCAGTATAGACCAAGCAAAGGTTTGACATAACTATCCACAATATGAAACTGCAGTAGGACACCTGTGGACTTAAAACGTGGCCATACCCACAGTCTTGATTATCTGGCCACTGTAAGCAATTAGATTCACAGTGTGAGAACAGTCAGTAGGTGTCTTGGGGTTTGTGCACTGGAGGCGTTCATGTGACATGAGAGACATGAGATTGCACTTGGTGCCAGTGTCAATTTTTATTTTGTCTCCTTATAAACTATAGTGGTAAATATTTAAAACAGCAATCAGAGGACCCGGCAACTCCACAATTTAATCTAACGGTTAGGGTTAGGGTTAGGCGCTGGGTCCTTTGATTGACATTTTAAATACAGACATTTCAATGTTGCTTTCTTAGCTGACGTCAAACTTAACTGCCGACATGCGGTATGTTCGGAATTTCCAGTACTGTACAGTGCAGTGTTATCGGTAAAGTCCTGTGTCTGTTTTATTATATATACATTTAATTAATGTCGTTGTGATAAATGTTGGGTTGTTTTTGTCTGTAAAGTCTGTGTCGGTGTAATTCTTCTCGCATTAATGTGCCCCTCCCCTTTGCCATATCTGGTACAAGTATAAACAGCCATATCTTTAGTATAAAATGTATAATTTAGTATATAGAAACAGTACAAGTACTCAAGACATGGTAATGAAACAAACCATAGTGATTCTCAGAGGTAATACATTGGAATCACATCGTTACTGAACCAGGCACATTGATACAACCTGGTTTGCTGCTGGCCCCAAAATCTGACAATCGTTCCTGTTATTCAAAATTCACATTCTTTGGAATATCAGCTCCGGATGTTGTTCTTTCACTGCATATGATCTTGATTACACTACATTTTAAACAATGGCCACGTTCCCAAAATGTGTCCCCATAGAGAAATTTGCATTCAATTCATAGGAATTCAGCATCCTTAAACTGTTGGAAAAGTTGTGGGAAAATAAGACTATACTGAAACATTTATGACTAAAATAGCAGATGCTTTTCCTTTCCACCCCTAAGAGTGCCTTTACTAATTACATTTTTATCTAAACCATGCATAGTTATGTTGCAATTTTTGAAACACTTTTCTGAGAAACAGGCTAAAAGCAAATGGTCAGCAGCTTGAGAGTAGCAAATTGTATTCATCATGGCTTTATAATGCTAACAAACACTTTGGGGCTATTTATGAAATGTAGAATTACTACTATTGCTGCAAATAACAGATCACTCAATATGCTTATCTATGAATGTTTTAGTGTACTGTAAACACTGATCAGTTTTATTGTTGTTTATTGTTTTTGCTCTAACGCTGAGTACACACTTATCATGGAGATCACATGATTAACAACCATTTCGGATATTGCAAGAGTGTGTGCGCTCCCACGATCATTTTTTTATTGTATCAAAACACATAGCGTCTGTTGACCTGGCTTGATCTAAACTTCCTAAAAATCACGATCAACGATGGAAGGATGTCAGGAAAATGTGGAAGTGTGTACACACTCAGGACCAGCAGTGTAAGCAGATCTCTATAGCGTGAGCAGAGTCATGATCTTGTCAGCAGATGGTTATGAGAGATGAAGAGCACGGATCTGATAGTAAATCGTGTAGGTGTGTACACATGAATCGGCATACTCATCGGGACATTTAGGGGAATATTTACTAAGCTGTGGGTTTGAAAAAGGGGGGATGTTGGCCTATAGCAACCAATCAGATTCTAGCTTTCATTTATTTAGTACCTTCTACAAAATGATAGCTAGAATCTGATTGGTTGCTATAGGCAACATCCCCACTTTTTCAAACCCGCAGCTTAGTAAATCTAGCCCTTAGTCACTGATAAAATCATTACAGAAATCGCATCTGTAAGTAAGATTGAAGAATTGACCTTGATGCAGCATCAAGCTGCGTACACCGTTATGCAAATACCATTGGACATTTTCAAACAAGTTTTAAAGAGTCAATATTTATTTTTTCTACCACTGTGTTCCCTCAGGACACACATATGCTCAGTTCAGGCATTATCGAATATTTTCTGCAGGGAAACTCTGCTATAATTGAAGAATTTTTTTAAAAAAATTTTTTATTGTAGAATAAGGGGAAACAAGTTGATTCATTATTGCTTTTTGTGATTTAGTTTGTAAAGTTTTTTCTTTTTTAATTTGGACAAGTTTTTCTATTAACTTGTAAAAAATATATGTTACTCCCAATCCTCGCTATTCAGCAGATTTTACTGTGGTCTATATGCTATCAAAACCTGCCCTTACATCATTGTTGAGGTCAAAAAGTCTGTTTATTTCTATTTTGAGATAAAGTCCACCGGCTGCTAAACTCCTTAGTAGAGGTTTCCTCTTACCATTCCCAAAATCCATCCAAACATTCTATAAAATTGACCTATTGATATTGGCAGCAGAACGTTGGCTATTGCTGGAAACAAACAGATCCTTCTCCTTGTTTATCAGCGCTAAAAGTCTGCTGCCTACATGGGAAATATCACTTACTATATTCACAGGATGGATCTCATCACCCAGGATTAGACCCCATGGCTTTTCAGGGAAGGTCAACCCCCCTCTTATTTAAATAAAAAACCAAAAAAATCGCCATCTTCATATTTTCCCTCACAACGCTCTTGGTCCAAATAGACCAATCCCTCCCTAACCACAATAACGTTTATGGGCCCTGTTAATTAGCACGCATCACAATATTTGCCGTCCACCCAAAAAAATGTTTCCCTTTTTGCTCCACTACACCAACCTTTATTGCTCAAAATGTCTGTAGCATATGTTGATAATTGTTATCAGTTAAATTCAATGAACCCACTGCTTGATACATATATTTTGATGTTAGTTAAATAACTCAGACCATGTAAGATCACCTGTTGTTGACTTATACCCTTTGTATTTTGTACTTGTGATGTTTAAATTAAATAAATAAAAAAGTTTGTTTGCGTAGAATGAACCTTTATATTAAACCTTTTCCAGAATGACTTTAAGGGCTAGATTTACTAAGCTGCGGGTTTGAAAAAGTGGGGATGTTGCCTATAGCAACCAATCAGATTCTAGCTTTCATTTATTTAGTACTTTCCACAAAATGACAGCTAGAATCTGATTGGTTGCTATAGGCAACATCCCTACTTTTTCAAACCTGCAGCTTAGTAAATCTAGCCCTAAGACACATTGGCCCCCTAGGCACGATAGAATCTCTGTGGTCCTGCATATAGTTATAGTAGCAGTACTGTGCACTCCTGATTGCTCCTTCGAGCAGGGCCACCACCAAGAACAGCTGTCCTGGGCCCTGTTTCTAGGAGGGCGCTAGGCTTGTAGAGCAGCAGTTAACAATGGAAAGCCCTCTGAGTATTTAAGTACAGTAACTTGGATAATGTGGATTTATTTACAGCATATAAACCTCACAGGGATCTTTATCAAGAAAGTTAGCTGGAGCTCAAAACATGGATATACTGTCAATAAATCCACCGTATTCATTTTACTGTTAGTTTGGGATGGCTGTGAGAGGGAGGATGGGGGCCAATATTTTCTTTATAGATGTTCAGCTATATCCATACAATTTATATAAAGTTGCATTAGTTTGAATCATTTTATTTAAATTTAGTTTCATTTGCGTTGTTCTACTGAAGTTTTCTTGTTTGTGCAAGCACTGGCCTGCCAGGTACTTCATAATAATGTCATAGTTAGGTTAGTTTCACCCCTTCTCAAACACAATGCCTTCCCTTGGGTTGTGTTTTCTCTTTAGTGTTGCAGATCTTGGCAAGGTCTACCAGAGTTTGACTCTGAACACCTTGCCCGACACACAGTAAATGACTGGTGATAACGCACACTCATGCCCAGTAGAGATGGAAAAGTCACTTGACATGTTTATTAAATGCCCTGACAACTGGAAGACGAGTAAACCAGTGGATAATGAATAAAGAAAGAGGAACTTGTTCTCAGCAAAGCTAAAGGGCCTGATTCATCTCTTACGCATTCTGAGCGCAACCTGCGTTTAGTATTAAACGCACATATTTCGGCTTTACGCACTCCAGTATTCATTTAGGAACAGATCTCAAGATACGTGCGTTGAAATCGGGGGCAGGTCTGCTGTGCTCTGCTACACAAGACACGTTCAATACCTATGTGGACTATAAATTCACAAAAGAACACACAGGAAAATAAAATAATATTAAATTAATGTCACCTGTTAATATTAAAGGCATTAATGATAAAACAGTGGGGGAAAAAACACTACGCCCCATGAAATACATTTATTAGGATGTTTATTAATGTCTACTGAACATAAAAGACATTTTTACAGTTGCTCGTGTTTCCAAACACAACATGCATATGGGACTGTCATCACTAGTGACAGGATTTAGACTAGACCTGTAGGTCTGTAGCTGGAGCAAGAGATACAAATAACTTTGAGATGGCCAGAGCTGGATTCAGACGTGGCTGCGTGCGCTTGAGTTTGGCTCGCCCTTACTGTACATTAACTATGGCTAAACACCCCTTTCCCGCCCCGCTCACTTCCAGAAATCTTAGGCCGTAGTAAATGTCCAGGGCTGCGTTCACGGCCGTATCTTCCAGTTCTGATCATACGCAGAATGATTTTGCGTGCGACACGCTCAAAATCTGTAGACTGTAACTGTGAAAAATAAGCTGTATATAAAGAGACAACAGTGCAAATTCTGTTCAGAAGAACTGTAGAAGCGTATCATCATGTAAGTGACGGCAGCACCGTGTTAAATGTCGCACTCTTAGCATATAAAA
Source organism: Mixophyes fleayi (assembly GCF_038048845.1). Classification (NCBI taxonomy): domain Eukaryota; kingdom Metazoa; phylum Chordata; class Amphibia; order Anura; family Limnodynastidae; genus Mixophyes; species Mixophyes fleayi. Next base: position 239,716,597 of record NC_134406.1, read on the forward strand.
TGCAGGGATGGACTTAATGTGGGCTGAATTCACATATAGACCTACAGACACACAGCCTACACTGAGGTTCCAATTTACTAAGGGGCTTAGCTGTGGTTAGAAGTAGTATGTGTGCGCTAACAACATGGGGTCCTCCACCTAGTCAGGTAATGCAGTGGAGTGCTGTGTGTGCTGTCATGTGGTGCTTTTCAGCATTGACCCAGAGCTGCTGCCAGATGAGCTGTAACGAAGATGAGTTGCAAGAAGGGAACCACCTTGTGACGGTGATGGTGGGAGCAGTGGTTTGGTTGTGGAAATACATTTCAATGCTAAGTGTAGTACAGTGTTAAGCAGTTGTTGCCAGGACTTTTACTTCTATCGTCCCCTTCTTCAGCATGGATTTAGAGCTTCAATATTATAACGCTTAGAAGAACTTTTTACAAGTGATGAGTGCCATGTACCATTTTATAATATGTATTCTACATATGACACATGCTCCATGTCTTCATGCAACTTGTGTGTAAGAAGAGGCATTGGATTGCACATACTGAGGGCTAGATTTACTAAACTGCGGGTTTGGAAAAATGGAGATGTTGCCTATAGCAACCAATCAGATTCTAGCTTTCATTTATTTAGTGCATTCTACAAAATGACAGCTAGAATCTGATTGGTTGCTATAGGCAACATCTCCACTTTTTCAACCCCGCAGTTTAGTAAATATACCCCTCAGTCTCACTTGTGGGCAGTCTATCTCTCTGAGACACAGTATTGCTGATTCACCTTACTGCAACCATCTTACTACTTTACTAACATAAAGTAAGTATCTGAACTGCTCTTTAAAAGTTTGCAGGTAATAACATAAGCCAAATGATTTATGTTTTATATGAAATTCAACTACATGTAATTCAATAAATGTTCTTTCAACACCGCTGATTTTTCTCTGTTTAGTCAAGTCTCATTTGAAGCTTCTGATCATATATCTAATCAAGTAAAATAAAAAAAAAGTTTAGATGCCAGTATTATATATGGATTTATCCAACTGTAGATTTATGGGCCATTAGATATGAAATATATTGAATAATACACTCCATGCTGTACATTATGTGGATGTCAGAAGTCACTGAGGAGTTCTGTTAACATATACATGTTTTATTGATGTTACAGAAATCCAAAGAGACTTCTAATTTCTGTAACAATTTACATTGGTGAACACCCCCTGAGTGTTTGAATGGTGACGCATGCTTTCTACTGGCCACTGAAGTTATGACATCAGACATCACTGATTATAAGCGATGACATCAGAATTCCCCGTTTATACATATATTATTTACAAGAGTTTAAACAAATATTAACATCACTTTGTGTTATTATATGAATCTGATACTGATTGATACTGATTGATAGGGTCCAGCTCACCCACAATATTTTCTGGAAACAAGTTATGTAGTTATGAATGTATAAAAGTGACAGATGCCATTGTCTGTGAAAGACATGTTTGGAGAATATTTAGATATCAACAATCAGTATTAGTATCGAAAAAGCCTTTGAAACTGATTGTGATAACTTTTTAGTTCATTCTGGAGTGAATGGGTAGCTAGTGGATGGATGTGTGCAGATGATTACCGTATTTCCCCATGTATAAGGCACTCCCATGTATAAGACGCACCTTAATTTTGGCCCCTAATTTGAAAAAAAAAAATATTACAGTAGCTGTCAAAAAAGGCAGGGAGAGTGTAATGGCCGGCTGCTCTGATTGTCCCTGATTGTCCCAGGGCAACCGGGCAGCACACTCTCCCTGCAATCGCCACCCCCCCCCCCCCCCCCGTGCTGCCACTGTGCCTCCGGCCCCCTCCTCCTGGATCCCTGCTGCCACTGTGCCTCCGTCCCCCTCCTCCTGGATCCCCGCTGCCACTGTGCCTCTGTCCGCCTTCTCCTGGATCTCGCTGCCACTGTAACTCTGCCCCGCTCTCTGAAGACTAGAGGACCAGATGAAGGACCAGATGAAGAGCACAGATCTGAAGGTAAACCATGTCAGTGTGTATGCATGAATCATCAGACTGATCAGACCTTCAGTCGTAGGTACAATCGTTTGAGATAACACGTCAGTCGGAAAATTCTTCAGTGTGTACCTGGCCTAAAACCTCAATGCACAGTTCAATAAACAGGACGAGTATTAAACCTGAACAATGAGCGAGCTTCAGTATTACTTTATTATGTTGGTCACAAAAGAGCTGTTGTTGTTTTAAAACTTATTGAAAAGAATAATCAGCTTTTCAATGATCGTCAACAGCAAGGCAAAGAAAAAGGAAAGGGATAAATAAAAACAAAAAATACATGTTATTGTGCTTGAGAATGTCATTGTTTTTAATATTGGCCAACTGTATAATATCATCAACATGCATCATCATCAACATATATTCATATAGCTGCATGCAGCATGTTAGCAGGGAAGATGCTAAACCAGGTAATTAACTACAAAGCATTTATTGTACAAATAGTCTATATAATGTGTATATAATGTGTAGGTAGTTTTTACTGAGCAGCATTTTTGAATAAGAAAATGTTTATTCGCTGCAAAATTGATTGTTCAATGCAAATGTTCACAAAAATCAAAAGTAAGTGCAGGGGTAAATGTATCACATAGCAATTTTTGCAAATTGTCGATATGCGGCGACTTTGCGTAGTAATTTTAAAGAATATTCCATATGCTTGATGTCAAAACACAGCAGTTCTAAGTGATAGAGGGGTCTATTTATTACCCCATTGCAATAGTCATCATTATGCAAATCGCAGAGGTGCCTTATAATGTACCATGCTGGGGAAACTCTTGGAGCCCTGGAGAAGACATCCCTGCTCCATAAATGTTTTTTTATTTATAATTTTGAATACAAGACAAAAATCAAACACAATTACACAAGACCAGAATGGAATCCATTGTATAAAGCAGACAAGCATAATGAAAAAACCATCACTGGTCAAACATAACTAGTTAAAATAGTACAGAAAAGTAAACATCAGGTGCTCGTAGATATCTGGTAATGGTAAGAACAAAAAACACACAAAACTAAATATAGAGAAATGTGTATCAGTGTGTCGTGAGCAGGGAATGGGATAGAGGAAGGATGGAAATTGGAGGAAGGGGTAATTAGGAGCAGAGGCATCTTCAGGGCTACAATGAGGGAAACAGCAAAACCAAACATTTACCTTAAACTAAAGGATAAGGTCTTAAGAAGGATCTCTAATGGCAGAAGGGCTATTAAAAATGAACCATTCACACCAAATTAGACAATATTTGTGAGACTTTGTTATTTAGGTATGCAGAGATTTTCTCTATCATCATCATCAACATTTATTTATATAGCGCCAGCAAATTCCGTAGCGCTTTACAATTGGGAACAAACATTGATAAAACAATACTGGGTAATACATACAGACAGAGAGGTAAGAGAACCCTGCTCACAATCGTACAATCTATAGGACAATGGGAGTTAGAAACACAAGGGCATGTGCTACATCATATTGCACAATGGACCAGCTAGAATGCAAAGGTAAAAGTATTGAGTAGTGGTTGTGTGTGTTGCAGTGTTGGTCAGAGGGTTGTTGTCTTGTGTTAGCTGTGTAGAGGATGGTAATAGGGTAATCTAGCGAAATTAAGATGGTGGCTGCGGAATATCATAACCTTGTCTGAAGAGGTGGGTTTTCAGTAGGTATGCAGAGATTTTCTCTATGAATGCCAACTACAATATTTTATTGGTGAGGGGGATCTGGACATTTCCAGTGCTTTGTTACAAAGCATCTGACTGCATTGAGAATTTGCACAGAGAGATTATCTGAGTATTTATCCAATCCATACAGGTGCAGAGCCAAGAAGGAAGGACCACGGGCATTTAGAGAGCGAGACTTTAGTAATGTCACCGATAAGGCTGCCTACACTTTCCAGAAGCGATCTTATGGCAGGACCACCAGATATGGATAAAAGACCCTACCTCACAGTAGCTCCTCCAGCATTGTTCAGAAGCTGTACCATAAATCCTTTTTACCCATGTTGGAGACAGGTACCACCTATAATATGCTTTACAGGCCTTCTCTTTGACACGGGAAGAGATTGAGGGTTTAGAAACTCTTTCCCTCTCTGTGGTCCAGGTGTCCTCCCCCGATGACCTGCCCAAGATAGTTTCCAAATTGATTTCATGTTTTGGGACAGCAGCTTGTTTGCTCGGGAACAAATCGATTCTAAAGAGTGTAGATAATAGTCCATGAATATTTTTTACCATCAGCCTAATGCTGCCGGTGAATGGAGGAAGTGTTGTGTGCACTAATGTAACGCCCCCTGCGGGGTAAACAGGGACAGACGCAACACAAAAGAACTTACCTTGAAAACGATGGTCACCTCCAGTCCGCTTCCGATTTCCCAGCTGCAATCCAATCCCAGCAGATCCGCAGCCGCAACCCCTGTCACCTCCAATCACGTCCCTCTAAGATAGAGACAGAGATTACGGCCGTGCCTACCAGGTAAGGGCTGTCCGAGAAATACGGCAAAGAACGAGGACACGGTCAGTCCAAGCTCACTTGCCGCCCCTTCACTTTGTTCTTGCCAAGACGCGGGGGACTACAGGTACTTAAGACCAAGACTAGTCCGAGGACTAATCCCGCCTCAAGTACCTCACACATCTGCCGGTGAGGGCCTAACCGAAAGGGGGAATCGAGCGTGATACTCACCGGGACACTCCCACTTCCGATCCGGTTCTCCTGCACCTTCCCGACACCTGCGGATGACAAGAACACACAGCCTCCCTCTACGCTCTCAGTGAGACTAAGATGGCACCCACAAAACTGGACTGACTACAACAGCGACCCGACCCTAACAAAGTTCTAATGGTCGGCAACACAACTAAGTCAAACCACTATGACTAACTAGGTGTGGTGCACTAACGGAACTGCTCACTTACACACTACGGGGAACACCAGCCAGTGTTCACGGACTAAACCGGAGGGCGGTTCCTAACCCCCTCACCCAGGTCGTACCAAGAAGCTGCCTTCTTGCTATGGGGTCACCCACAGACCCTAAGGACCGGTTCTTTAAGCCCGGCTGAGGCCCAGTGGAACAGCACACTAACCCACGGGCCGACTGCCGCACGGAACAGCCGATCGAACTGAACCGCCCGACTGCCTGTACTCGGGTATCTCACACGTGTCCCTACGTCCGGAACCACGGGTCCACCTGCACGGAACCGGCCTTGAGGACCCTCAATCAGAACCACGGCCGCCCCTGGAACTGCCTCAAGGTGTGCTGCACTGAAACCAACTCACTCAGCCACCCCCTCTGGGTACCAGTGTGACCCCGGGGACCTAATGGACAGGAAAACTACGTGTGTTCTCCCCTGACTATGTGTATGCTGGTAACTACACTTGTCCCCACAGCACGGGTTAGCACAGGAAACCACAGGAACAAGAGCCTACCTTTAATGGGGGCCTGACGTCTTGCCCCTGGACACAATTACATAGCACACCCAAAATACTGTAATTCAACAATACCCGCCTCACAGACAGAATACAATATACAGTACTTTGTAAGCTACTTACCAGAGCACACCGCTGTTAGCCAACCAGCAGGTTGCTACAGCACCACAGGAGCCTCCGCTCTACTGTACCTCCTAACTACGTGTGCTCACCTCACACAGGGCCGCGCCTACACTCACAAGGCTCCCACGCCTCTATCTCACCACCTCCAGGGCCTCTGCCCTTCACACCATGGGCCTCTTGCCCAGTTACACACAGAGCCTTGTGCTCTGATTAATGGGCCTCAGCCCCCTCTCTATCTCAGGGCTCTGAGCCCACTAACTAGGGCCTTGTGCCCTGCTACCTAGGGGTCCTAGCCCCTGCCTGAGGCCTGTGGCCTCCCTGACTGAGGGCCTTGTGCCCTTTATAGCCTACGGACTACCAGCCCCTAACCAGGCCCTCTGGCCTTCCTATGGCCTCTAGGCCACTAAATACCTAAGGGCCTTGTGCCCTTTTATACCTGGGGCTCTCACGCCCCCTGTCTAACCAACAGGGGCTTGTCCCCTTTATCAACAGTAATATGGCCTACTGGCCCACTAATTAGTAGGGGCCTAGTGCCCAGGTCCCTGGGCCTTGTGCCCCTAATTCTCTGTGCCAACGGGCCTTGTGCCCGACCGTGGCCCCGGGCCTAGTGCCCGAATTTAACGCTGAGTCAACTTACCTGCTCTGCGCAGGAATCTCAGCTTGCCACGCCGTCTTCCGCTTCTTTCTCCGGGTCTTCCAGACCCTCCAGCCGGCGGCGCCTCTTCTCCGGTTCGGCGCTGTTGAGGGCTTCTTGGCAGGGGCGCTCTCAGCCCTTACAAGGGCTCCCCGCCGGCGATCACTGCTCCGGCGGCTTGATTGTAGTCTTCGGGCGGCAGGGTAGCTCACGGCCCTCACAAGGGCCCCCTGCCGCTGCTGCCGATGATCCTGTTGCTGGACGTCTTGAAGAGACATCCTCCCTCTTCTCCGCCGATGGACTTCTGACAAAATGGCACCACCCGGCGAATAGTCGCCGGCGTGACGTCATTAGCTGGCGCGAGCGCTGATTGGCTCCCGTCGGTGCCAATCTTTTGAATGGCCGGGCGCGAGCTGCGATTGGCTCGCGTATCCGGCCGCTGATTGGCCAGCGGGGAAAGATGAGCCCTGATTGGCTCATCCTTCCTCCGCGGACGGGACCTGCAGGAAGAAAGTCATACTCACCGCCACTGGATCGATAGACGGGTAAGTTCTTCTCCTCTTCTTTCTTCACCCGCTTGTAGGGCACCGCCATCTGAGGATTCTTCAGCCCCTCCAGGGGCGCAGCGACAGCCGGAATCTTCGCCCTCTTCACGGGCACCGGCTCCGGAGGCATCTTCTGTCCCTCCACACTTGCACGCTTGAGAGATCCCGCAAAGCCGGAGAGGCTTCAGCTGGATCCCATTATAAAAGACAGGTAATGTCATCTCAGGATGGTGTTGCTTTGCTGAGAAACCCAGAGCTTTCCGCAGCTTAATTAATTGACTCGTGCTGCTGCGAAACAACCTTTTTGCGGCGATTACGCATGTGGAGATGCAACCTACTGTCGGCAATAAACTGCACTCACACGTTGCCCTGCTAGTTAATTGGGAATTTTATCAGCAGTGAGTACTGAAATGTGATGTAGCATTCATACACGATTCATATATGTACCGCAGTGTTTATTAACCCACAGAGGTCATTATCCACTAACCAGGAAGCAAAGCGACCAGTTGTATCTATAGGTCTCATGATATCAGACACTTGTTGCTCATTTTAGATGCATTGTATCATGATGTCCTCAGTTTCCCCTCTCCACATACAGGTGGCCGTGCAGGAGGAGAATAAATCCACAGCAGCGTGCAGGGGGACAACAACTATGTTGTAAAAGTGCTGTACTGATGGAAGGGAGTTTAGGCTAATGGGAATCTCCCCTTTCAGGTAAAACACATGGTCTGACCAGCATTTACTTGTACACCATGGTGACATGCACATGATTCTGAAATGCAGCTTCCATACGAGCTGAGCAAGATGTTTATAAGGAAAGCAGGTGGATTACCATAACGGCAACATATACAAAGAGATATTTGACTGCTGGCCAGGTGCAGGGCGCTCTCGATCACACAGTCACGCTAGCTCTGCCTGGCTTAACATTACAAGAAAACACATTTATGAATATAAGGGAAGAAAAAGTAGATCAATTTTGCTTCCCAAATCTAAAACTTAATAATTTTGAGGTATTGAAAAAAAACCCATCAACATGTACTAATAGTGTATGCAACCTCATAGGATAGAAATATAAGCAGGATACCTAAAGGTGAATGTTGCAAACTAGAATTTACAACATCTAATTTGACATAAGCAAGCAGCAGGCGTGTCTGGCATGTATTGATTGCAGGAGATGCTAGGGGCATTTGCCTTCCTAAACTCATGGACAAACCCACATCCCAACTTGTAGTAAAAGGTATTTGCACTTATTTGCATATACAATATGCAATTCTTTTGCAGGTTGGACTAGATAGTTTGTCCATGTGTTTATCATCATGGGTTTGGAATCACTTAATCAAACATCTGGACAAATACAAACTCACTTTATTTTGTATAAAAAATAAATATTCACAGTCACACAAATATGTGCAGCTGTCAACAGCCAGGTAGTCTATTACTCATAAGTCTACTAGACAATCCTACCCTGGGGGATAGAGTTATCAAATCCCTTCAGCCATGGAACCTTGCTATTCACTCCTCTTCCAGGGACCAAGTCCAATGTCTTCCTTCTTTTGGCAGGTACACAAGGTAAACCCTCAGTTAAAACATGAGTGTATTTTTGAGTGAAAGTGGTCCGACAACTCACCAGCACTTCCTACACAACATGGCCAACCACTAGCAGAGGTCAACCGGCAAAGTCTTTAACAGCTGGTGTAACTGCTCCTAATAACCTCATGCTTGGGAACCTAGGAAAGGAATCTAAGGAAGCCATGAAGGACAACATTATGCTTTCCAATACATATACATGTAGTTCCACAATATATGACAATTCATACACATAATTATATACACACTTGGTTAATGCAGTACTGTTTAGAAGAGATTTCACAAGGGCTTATGCTTTACTCATGATGTCGGTCACCCTTTCACTCATCACATGTATTATGACAGCATATTTCTTCAATTGACATGAGCTGTCTTTAGAAAAATAAATCTAACTTGATCTACTCCTGGAGTCCTGGGGGTAAAAGTATGAACATGCGGGTTCTTCAACACCCGCGTGTTCAGCGTGTTCGGCGATTAAATTTCAAGCGGCGCTGCATTGTAAAGGGAAGTTTCCCTTTACAATGCAGCGCCGCTTGAAATTTAATCGCCGAACACGGTGAACACGCGGGTGTTGAAGAACCCGCATGTTCATACATTTACCCCCTGGTGTTTTTGTAATCTGCTGGCTCTACCTTTTAAGGGACAGTGTCATTATTAAAAGTGCAAAATGGGCCTACAACCCAGAGATTTTTTGTATTCCACAATGCCCGCATTTAGGGGAGAGGTGGTGGTGGTACGTTTTCATGTCCTGGTGGAAAGAGCTGGGCGGATCTGGGGGTGGATATCCCAATATGAGTTACTGACATGTTTATGCCTCATTCTATGAAAACTTGTCAAAATATCATAATTTTGCAGGACAAGATATTTAAGTGAGATTCAAGGGACAGATAAGGTGGGTTTACATGGCCATTTTCTTAGTTTAAAGGCAGCTCAAAGCATTTTTTTGCACAAAGAGCTATATTTTACATGTATTCAGAGGCAGTGGAAATCCTTAAAAAGTATGACCATTGAAATAAATAAATGATTATTTGTGACTCCGCATGATCAAACAATGCCAATCCCTGGAAAGAGGAATAAAGTTGTGTGCGGGATGAATTGGACTTTTGTCCTCCGGGTAACTGTGTGACGCCAAGGAGAAAGCAGGGGGGATTTTCAGACATAATTCTCCATGTGCATATGGTCAAGTTTGAACCTGCAGTTCCACTCAGGAACAATTAAGTAAGCTTATAAGATCTTGGGGTCAAGAATTCCCTTTCTTTGAGGGCTTAACAATACATCTACAGTCAGTTCTCATCATTGTTTTGGGCGTTTTAACTCTAAGGGATTATATATGAATGAACTATTGTGCCACTTATATTTTGGGGGGAGGGTTTTTATTACTGTTCTCTTCCTTGTGTGCCTTTTAGATAATTAATTTTTTTTATATAAATGATTTTATATATATATATATATACAGGGGATGAATAACAAATGTAGAAAATAAGAGTTAGGAAGATACAGGATGTGCAAAACCATTGTTAAACATATAAATTGAGCAACAAATTTTCTGCTAAGAATTTTCTTTTTGCTCCATCCAATTTTTAAAATATAAGCTATATTAAAGCCCACTACTCACCCTCTTTCATATGTTTGCGCTTCCAGTTCCACTGCTAAAGAAATAAATAAAAATAAAAGCTTTTCTAAAAAAAATAAAAAAATAAACAATACTTTTATAGATAAAAAAATATGATAGATATATTATAAAGGTTATATTATGTCTATGTTACTACCAACCTGCAAGGGCACGGGAGAGTCTAAGACAGTGACACTGCTGGTGGGGTTATCACTAGTGTTTCCCATGCAATCACCGACAGTAGCGATGTAGATGCATAAGGCAACGAATATGAGCCCGATTTGATAAATAGAAACATAAATTCATTAAAAATTATATGCAAATGTTAAACTTCCACTTTGCACAGTGCGGGCCTGCTAACCTTTAAAAATATTTTTTTAGCTAACAAGTTTACAAAAATATTTACTTTAAACTAGAGATGCTCACTGACCCCCGTGTTTTGGTTTTGGTTTTGGATCTGGATTACCGTCGTGTTTTGGTTTTGGTTTTGCAAAACCGCCATTGCGTGTTTTGATTTTGGTTTTGGTTTTGTTTGGTTTTGTTTTGCTATTTTGTTGGAAAATCAATGTTTTTGGGCATAAAATAACCAAATTCAGTGCTCCACCTGTTTCTTGGATAAGTAATGTAATTGTAAAGCTAATAAATTATCAAAAAAACAGTTTAATTACTGGTAGGTAGGCCTTCATTAATTCTACACACAAACCAGATTGTCTTCCTCTCCATCTATGCATATTGGCAATGCAGCCATTGTCTATATTACACCCTACACTTATAGTTAAATATCTAAAGAAATGGATCAAGGTAGTTTGGTATCTGTCTGCATCAGATCCCCTCTCCACTAAGAGTAAAATAGAAAAAAAGCAGCCTGCATAGACTGTAGAATTAGAATATTAAAAGAAATGGACAAAGGCAGTTTGGTATCTGTCTGCATCATAATTAATCAACATCATCATTAGTGCCCTCGTCGCCTACACAAATCTCCCCCTCATCCTCTTCTAATTCAAAAGTGGCATCCTCAATTTGTGTATCACCGGCTACACTCGGGCTGTTCAGGCCCACATCAGCAGAACTGCTGAAAGGGCCCTTCTTTATGGGTACATTATCAGAATGCTCATGATTAGACATACCACTGTTGGATGGACTCTCCACAGGATTGGCCTTAGTGTTTTCTTGCAGCTCGGCTTTCACACGTAACAGTAGTTGAGCACCACTTTTGGAATTCAAATTACTTGGTCTTGCAAATTAATTCTATAGACAAGCCTGCTTGTCTTCCTCTACATCAATGACTCTTAGCAATTGAGCACTCGTCTTTGGGTGTATATTACACCCAAATCTTAAGAGTGTAAATTAGTAAAAATACAGTTTAATCCCTGATAGGCCCTTCACCATCCTTTGCATGTTAATAGTAGGATTGGTTGGAGTTATGGTCAAGGTCACACATGTTTTGGTCAAATCCTTCAAACCAGCCCAGATGTCAAACTGTTGTGGTCTGCACCTGCGTCATCACTGCTTGTGTTTGGAAAGTGCAAATTGGTGCCAGAATCTCACCTGCCACCGGTGCCACACTGCTGCAGGACTTACACAATCAACCGCATCCTCATCAGCACCCTCGTCGGATACCCAAATCTCCCCCACATCCTCTTCTAATTCCAAAGTGTCATCCTCACTTGGTGTATCACCGGCTACACTCGGGCTGTTCAGGCACACATCATCAGAAATGCAGAAAGTGCCCTTCTTTATGGGTATACTATCAGAATGGTCACGATTACACATACCACTGTTGGATGGACTCTCCACAGGGATTGGTGTAATTTCTGATTCAGAGCATACATTATCCTCTAATGCCTTACTGTTTTCTTGCAGCTCGGCTTTCCCGCGTAACAGTAGTTGTGCACCACTTTTAGACTGCAAATTACTTGGTCTTGCTTGCTCACGAATGAACTTATAAGAAGAAGGCTCAGTTATATTTTTAGATCTGGCAGTAATAGAGAAAGGCGAAGGCCTCATTCTTTCTTTGCCACTGTGTGTGTAGAATGGCATGTTGGCAATTTTTTATAGGCAATTAACTTTTTCTCAGTTACACTTCTTTTTCGCTTCAACACGGTACATTTTTTTTGTGTGTGTGTTTTTTTCCTTGATTTAAAAAGACTATGTACTTTTACATCGCCTTTCCCAGATGACGTACTGGGAACACTACCATCAGGACTCGTGACAGAACCTGGTTGCGGATTCTGCTCATATGTGGACTGCTTTGAATCCATTTTAATGAGCCCAAATCACTTGTAGTGCAAAATATTGTATTAGATAGATATTGCTGACAAAGATGACTTTTTTTTGACAGCCAGAAAAGTAGTTATAAAACACTGGGGAGTATTGCACACCCCAAATCACTTGTAGTGCAAAATAATGTATTAGATAGATATTGCTGACAAAGATGACTTTTTTTTCACAGCCAGAAAAGTAGTTATAAAACACTGGGGAGTATTGCACACCCCAAATCAATTGTAGTGCCAAATAATGTATTAGATAGATATTGCTGACAAAGATGACTTTTTTTGACAGCCAGAAAAGTAGTTCTAAAACACTGGGGAGTATTGCACACCCCAAATCACTTGTATTGCAAAATATTGTATTAGATAGATATTGCTGACAAATATGATTTTTTTGTGACAGCCAGAACAATTTAGTGTAAAACACTGCAGAATATAAGACACCCCAAAAGCATTTGGAGTGCCCACAAAAGAAAAAAAAAAACCTCCTCTATCACTGCTCTAATAATTGCAAATGGTATTAATATTGTAATTGTAGAGATTAGGATAGAAACAGTTATGTGTATCCTACTTGCTCTGTCCCTGCGCTAATATAGCCTGTGACCTAACCCTGCTCTCTCCCTCTGTCAAATGGCGATGGATTGCTGTGGAGGCTGGTATTTATGCATTTCAAATCTCACGAGAACCGAGCTCCGAAATACGAATACGTCACAATGACATTTTGCCTCGATTTCGATTCCGAATGGGCGGAAGAGTACCGAGCCAAGTGGCTCGGTACTCGGATAGGCGATATTCGGATGGATTCGGATCTTGGGGAACTGAGTCCGCCCATCTCTACTTTAAACGGACAACACTGACACATTGTTAGGGTGTAACAATATTAGTCCAAAAGAGAAAATAGTAACTGCATCTAGAGGAGAAAGAGAATAAAGGTAGAAAAATATATTGAAGATAATTATTACTATTATTATTATACATTATACACATCATTATTGGAATTATTGTCATTACTGGAATTATTGTCATTACAATGTGGGTTAGGGTTATCAATTTAGTGTTGAGGGCGATTGGACTATTAATGCTGGGGTGGAGCAGTTTAGGAAGGGGTTCTATTTATTTAAGGTTGAGGTTGTTTGGAGAGCTTTAGGTCTATTTATTAAATGTGAATGCTAACTATGAGTTTGGATGCTGGAAGTGAGGCCTACTTATTAAACGTGGGTACTTTTGATTTAACGTTGGGGCTGTTTGGGAGGAGGGAGACCTAGAGTGCTCACTCATTGCTAGGCTTTCAGTATTTTATGTAACTATCCTTTTATGCAAACAGGGTCTCAGCATTCCAGGAACCAGACAGGCAGCAACTGAGCTTAAGCCATGAGCAGTAACAGGTAGTGAAAGCTGCAACAACAGATAGGAGAGAGCTGCTGTGGCAGTTCTGATTTTGTCCCTTGCATGATGGTCATGCCAATTCTGGAGGTGTGGCATGGAAGCCCCAGGAGATCCTTGGATGCTATACTGTGGGGAGAGAAGGGTCTGGGGCTGAAGGGTGACACTGGTTATATTGTGGTAGGAAGAAGGACCTTATTTGTCACACTTCTATACTGTGGGGGATGGAGATACCCTGACTTCTATACTGTGGATGAAGGGTGACCCTGGCTGGTATATTGTGGTAGGAAGAAGGACCCTATTTGTTATACTTCTATACTGTGGGTGAAGGGTGACCTTGACTGGTATATTGTGGTAGGAAGAAGGACCCTATTTGTTATACTTCTATACTGTGGGGGGCGGAGATTCCCTGACTTCTATACTGTGGATGAGGAGTGACCCTGGCTGGTATATTGTGGATGGCAGAAGGACCCTATTTGTTATACTTCTATACTGTGGGGGGCGGAGATTCCCTGACTTCTATACTGTGGGTGACCCTGGCTGGTATATTATGGTAGGAAGAAGGACCCTATTTGTTATACTTCTATACTGTCGGCCTGACTTCTATACTGTGGGGGAGGGAGGACTGGCTGGATGTAATAAAAGTGATTCTTCATTTCATCAAAGAGCTGGTCTGGCGACCATTCATTTGTCATCTCTAATAGTACTGCACTATCATGCCTGGGTCAGCCCCACATACAACTTTATTGTTACAAACCTGTATGTTATGAGGCACCTTCCCAGTTCATTACCCACTGTATCCTGGGAGAAGTGTACTGAACTAGATCTGGGTGGCAACTTGGAGGATCTTCAGAGGTTGGTGCACCTACATCACCCCACAGATGGACAAGGAGCTTCATGTATAAAATATTCCTTATTGTCCCTAAGTTATGCTGTTGGTATGCTCTTCACATAGCAGATTTTTCCTAATAATTTCTGGCTCCTAGCTTTTGGAGGAATTTATCCCGACCTGCCTTAAGTGATTTATTGCAAGAGGTTTAATCACCCATGTAGCCCTAGCCTAAATTATGATGTAGGATGGGGTGATTGCTGAACTCCAGTTTAAATGAGATAGATAACAACTCCTACATTCATAGTGAATGAAATTTCAGAAAACGCTCTACAAACACTGTAGGTAGCGTATGTACAGTAAATGAGAGATATGTTTCAACCTTGATGCTATTAAGGGATCAATCCAGACAGAGTATATTTTATTCTAGCAGAACTCTTCACTAATCAGAACTGTTTACCAAAGACAGGCAAAGTTTGCACAGTTTGGGAGAACTCATGCGCCACAACCAATGCATTGAATCAATAACAGGGCAAAGAGTAGGTGTAAAAACAGATTCTTAGTTTATAAAGCGATTGCCTTGAGCCGTAACCCTGTTCAATCATCATCCATATTAGGAATTAACACAGTGGTGTTTGGATTTCAAACCTCCCAAGTTGTCTTCTTAGTCTGAAGACCTGTTTCACCTTTGGTGGAGGTTAGTTCTCCCAAGGTGCGAGGGTCTCTGCCATAGGATCGTCATCAGTTCTGGTAGTTGGGGTCATGTTGATTAAAATTTACTATTTACTGGAAAGTAAATGGCTCCATCCTTCTCTAGCCTTTAGATATTTGTTTATTGTAAATAGCTTTAGAAGAAATACTGATAGAAAACTTTTTGTGATTGTAGCCTAATATAGAGACAAATCAGAACATGCATATGTGTGGATGGTGTTAATCAAATAAAACATTTCTATGTATGATATCTATAAAGAACGGATTTGTTCTCCATTGAGGCAAAATAAAGGATTTGCAATGTGTTTGCTTAAAACCCAAATAATCCCCAGATCCATATTACAAACTCAGTGGTATTTAGTTTTCTAATCTTCCAAATTGTCTTCTTGGACTGAAGAGCTGTTGTAGCTTTTAAGGGAAATATTTGGCAAGCGTGAGAACCTCTCTCTCTCTCCTGGGTGTGTCATTGGCAAGAAGGATTTATTTGTGTAACATTTTCTTTTAATACAGCAGTTTAAAAGATATGCTTCTTTGTAGAATGTATTCTAAATTACAACATGCATTTCTACTATTCCAAATCTAACATAATTTATGCTCAAATCATTTTGCTCATTCAGAGTCACACCTTTGATTGAACAAAATGTGATATTTCAAATGTGTAGAATCTCATGTTTATTTCAGATAATACATTGTAATATTAATATTACAGAATCTAGTACACAAATGTGTTCTATTGTGATTAGTATGTTTTTAGTGTCTAAAGCGTGGTCCTGCGTTCTTGTTCTGTAGACAAATATTTGCTAAAATTATATTACTTTATTGATTCATTAACAGTTATGTATATAGCGTCTACATATTACAAAGAACTATACAGAGACGAGTTAATCATTCATCATAATCATCATCATCATCAACAGCTATTTATATAGTGCCACTAATTCCGCAGCGCTGTACAGAGAACTCACTCGCATTAATCCATGACCATTGGAGGTTACTGTCTAAATTGGGCAGCACAGTGGCCTAGTGGTTAGCACTTCTGCCTCACAGCACTGGGGTCATGAGTTCGATTCCCGACCATGGCCTTATCTGTGTGGAGTTTGTATGTTCTCCTTGTGTTTGCATGGGTTTCCTCCAAGTGCTCCGGTTTCCTCCCACACTCCAAAAACATACTGGTAGGTTAATTGGCTGCTATCAAAATTGACCCTAGTCTCCCTCTCTGTCTGTCTGTCTCCCTCTCTGTCTGTCTGTGTCTGTGTGTGAGTGTATGTCTACATTAGGGAATTTAGACTGTTAGCTCCAATGGGGCAGGGACTGATGTGAATGAGTTCTCTGTACAGCGCTGCGGAATTAGTCGCACTATATAAATAAATGATGATGATGACATTCCATAACACACACACACACACACACACTTGTTTTTATTGCATAGTGAGGACCCATGTTTGGAACATGGCGTATAGGGACACCCCTTTCCTAATGCCCCACACTCTCGGGCAAACAGTGGTATGCAATCAGAGCCTCTGAAGTGTGACAAGGCAGCTGGTCTAGCAAACATGTAGACATCTTGGCTACCCACTCCACATTTGTCACGCTTTTCTGCGAGAAGTTCCATTGCATCTTGTATGGCTTGTGTCAGCAGGATGGGGACTTTTCCCTCATTTTCCTTGGATTTCAATGCGAGTGAAGTGCCGGCAGAGCTTTCTGTCAACCTCGGAAAGTGCTAGGGACACATCTTCGTGGAGATCCAAGGTATCTCTTGAGGAGAAGGTAGTCAGCAACATTTTTAAAACTTCCCCTTCCCTTCTTCGATTGAACAAGATCACCTGTGCCAGGGTGACTTTTGCAAGTAATGCCCAGTGGTTAACCATAGGCTCGGTGGATACACCACTTTAGTAGGCTTGCTGCATCTCATCAAGGTACAAGTGCATCTTTTTCCGATCATCCATGAAAGGTAAGAACCGAGGCATGTTCCACTTGGACTCATTAAGTGTTTTCAAGGCAGCCGATGAGATCAACTCATTCTATCTCGCCTTATATATCTTCCTAAAATTTAGTGTGTTTTCAACCGCAGCAGTGCAGCCCTCCATCATGGCTCGACACTCCACAATGCTCGCTATCTTTTGTAGGCCGTGCCCGACCTTGAGTGCCAGCGAAGGCATCTTAAATGTACCTCATCATAGTCAGCTACCAGCTTCACAGTGTCTACTACGTACAGAAAGTTTGATGGGGTGATAAAGTCTTCCATCTTCTCAAAAGGGGTTGCTCTTCTGGCCTGTAGCAGTAGCCTGACCATTCCTCTAAGCTTTTGACTGATGTACTCGTGCCTGCCAACATCTGATCTGACCTGGTTGAAGAGATGCTGTCCCAGCTGCATGATGCATCGATCATTTTTGACTGTGAGTAAGACTTCATCCTGGGTCATGTCACTCAAGAGCTTCCAAAAGCCACCACTGATGTCATGTGGAACAGGCTGAGCAAAGGCGCACAGAGACTGGACTCTGTTCTTGCCAGGCGTGAGCTTGTTGCCCCTCGGTTTAGCTTACATCTCTTCATGTGTCGCCAAAGGTATTTCCTTGCAAACAAACCCTGGCAGGCTACGCAGTGCATGAAGCCTTCTGCATCCATCTCATTGTCTGGAAGTTTGCACGAGACCAGAATGCCATGGCCTGCCCTCATTGCCTCAACGTTGTGTGCAAAGTTGCCCTTATTGCGAAAATGTGCCATTTGCATGCACCTTTCTTTCGAGTGATTGGGGAATGTCAGGGCCCAGACTACTTCAGTCTCATTGCGGTGAACATGCTCCATGTGCTGGGCAATTTTTAAGAGGGGCTTCTCACAGTACAGGCAGTACTGCTTTTTGTTATGTACCCTGGAGCCATCACTGTTTCTGGATATCGTTTGGACAGACACCACATCGTCTCTCCAACCCTCTGTGTTAAAAAAAACACAGCTGCCAGAAGGTCGAGAATGGTCGTACATAGAACTCATCTCTTGGTACCTGCACTCTGCTGCGCTGGTGGGCAAAGGGGCATCACCACTGATGTCTGAAATGCTCTCCTCCGAAGTGTCAGTGGCATAGTCATCTCCACTGCTCTCTGGGCTATAGCCGGAGCTACTGGTGGGCTCTGTCATGCTTCACTGTCCCCACTTTACGTTCAGCAGCAGACAGATGCGACTGTGTCTTTACCCACTTGGTATATAAAGCGCCAGTAAGCTGCAGTCACTTCCTCTTCCTGCTCCTGCTATACATTTGTATGGTATAATGACCTCTGGCGGTGGAATGCACACACACTCTTCCCTCCACATTGGACACACGCACGCTTTTCTTCTGACAAATGTGACTCGAGGGGACATGCCATACCAGCAAGGTCCCCTGCATTGATTAGCCTTGGGAAGCTCTGTGGGGGCCTCAAATTTTGTCCCCTCAACTTTTGTCCCCACTACAACTCAGGTCCCCACAGTGTTGTGAAACTACAAGTCCCAGCATGCCCTGCCAGCTATCAGCTGGTTATTGTCTGGCAGAGCATGCTGGGACATGTAGTTTCACAGCACCTGGAGAGTCACAGGTTGCCCAGTTCTAGGCAGAGATATAGTATAGCTCTGGAGGGCGCCTCAGAAGTAAAATTACTTTAAAACTGTGCCTTTCACGGCCGCCGCACAGCATTCAGATAAATCCACGGGGAGGGGGAAGGGGCTATTGATTAACACTGCCGCCTATCTGCTCCGTCTCCTCCCCTCCACTCACTGACTGTCGGGCGTGACATCATCATCACGGCCGACAGTGTAAGTGAGTGGAGGGGAGGAGACGGAGCAGAGAGGAGCAGCTTCATGGAGGCAAGGTAAGGAAAGACCTGGGGAGGAGGGAGGAGGGCGGAGGGCGCCGATATTGACAGTGTGCCGGGTGCCGATTTTTAAAGTGTTCCTGCGGCGGGGGGCGCCGATTTTTAAAGTGTTCCTGCGGCGGGGGAGGCGCTGATTTTTAAAGTGTTCCTGCGGCGGGGGGGGGCGCCGATTTTGACAAAGTGCCTAGGGCGCCAAGGACCCTAGCACCGGCCCTGAGTATAGCTGCTATTATACACTTTTCTAACTAACCTTTAGTGAAGAGGAAAGGAGACTTGGCCTGTTTACTGATTGCATAATTACAGACATGCTAAATGCAAGAAAGTCTCGTCTTTAACAAAACACACCTAGAAATAATGAATACTTGCCAAAGAGGAATCCAATATTTCCAGCATAATTCTGAACATTTCAAGCATTAAGTAATAGCATGTAGGACATGTTTCAGGATGTTTGGTTTATAATTACACAATTAAGAAAACATGTATTGCTGGTTTCTACAACGTATTCAAATAAACCAACCGACAAAGTAGTCAAAAGAAAAGTGAGTAATAATATAACCAACATGCATATTAAATAGTTGCTAACAAATATACAAGTTTAAATAAATCTTTTTTTTTGCATTCTGAAAATTTAAGTTGATTTAATAAAAGGGATTTTAGAACACTCACTCACAGCTGACTGCTTAAATGTAGTCATCTCTTATTATGTAACTTTATTGACTACTAACATCTTTGTACAAACTTCACTCATTTGCTTGTCAGCATCCTTTTGTCATGACTCCTTTGGATGCTACAACCTGCGATCTTCCTTCAGCACATTCCATGGCTCCTTGTGAGGTCAAGAAAGTCTCCTGTGAGAACATATAAGATATAACATAAGAGCAGAAGTAAAAACTAAAGGGTAGGGAGGGCTCTGTCTGCGAAAGCTTACAATCTAGTGGGAAAAGGGCAGAACAAGTGTGACTCAGAGTGGATATTGGGACGTCAACAAGGTTATACCAAGGGGAGCCTGGCAAATTTTTGCCCGGGGGACAAGATTTGACTCAGCAGCCTATTAGGAACATTTTAAAGGAAAAAACATGCAGGTGGTCCAGTGACCCAGCCCAAGGTAGCCCACTATGGGATCGACCTGGGGGGTAGATGCCCCCCTGCCTCCCAGCCCAGTCTGCCCCTGGTTGTACAAGTGTGAGTAGTGTAGGTGGGAGTAGGATAGGTTTTAGTAAGTAGGTGGGGTTTCAGACCGCTTTTAAATATTTAAAGGCTGGGAGGGAGTCTGATGAGGCATGTTAGGGAATTCCATAGGTTGGTGATTGCATAAGAGAAGACTTGTAGGCATGAGCCAGAGGTGGTTATCAGAAGAAGGGGAGGTGCAGGTCAAAGGCAGGCCGAAGAGGGTATGAGGATAAAGTATCTAATTAGTTCACCAAGAGAAGAGATGTACAGTGGGCAATGAGGTTGTGGTCGGAGAGTGAGAAGGCCAAGTTGGAGAAGCAAGAGATGGAGTAGAAGCAGGAGGAGTAGTGTTGCTCACAGTGGATAGTCTATTGTGAAAGACCAAGAAGTTTTGCAGCGGCAGGGTGACTTTTTGTAGGTAATAATAGAGTGCAATGGATAAAGAAGACACAAATTGCACTTACACTCAGTGGTATTTGCCTCAAGACTATGACTTGTATGTGTCTGACCCACTTTTGCACAAGTGGATCGGCGTTTACTAGGCCACGTCCTCCATTCCCACGAAAGGAAAAACTCCTTTTCCTTCAACAGGTAATCTCAAACAGCCCTAGTTACTGAGTATGGAGATGGAAATTTGAAAGCCTCCTTTAGTAACATCAATTAGTTTAATTACTACTGTGTAACAATTTTCATAAAGACAAATCATGTTACAAATAATGATAATAAAAATATAAAAAGCATATATATATATATATATATATATATATATACAGGATTTACTGAAAAGCAGATTATTATAGGATTAAACTCTTGGAGAAGGGCTCATCCCTCACTCCCCACCCCTCTGCTATCAAGACCGCTAGTGCCAATACCTAGGAAGGACAGTGTATCAGCATAATGGCACTCTGTGAAATGTCTAGTATAAGCATTCAAAGGAGCCTTTTTTTTCAGAAAGGTGGATTGGCCATGATAATCATCGTCAGTAGCACAATTTCTCTTAATGCGGCGTAGCTGACGCCTAGGGATAACATCATCACCATTTATTTATATAGCGCCACTGATTCCGCAGCGCTGTAACCAAGTTTATCGTCGAGTTACAATTGTCCTCCTCGAAATGAGCACAAATGTTTAAATATGTTCCAGCCGTTTTTGTTGTGAGGTCTAAAAAGTAACATGGCCCTGATTAGCGATCTGTGTGAATGTTACATTAAAAGATTATTATTTAAAAATAAATTAAAAAGCTGCCAAATCACTTAAAGTTTAAATGAGATCTTCTACATTCTGTATCCAGAGTTTTAAAAAAGAAAATGATCCCTGTAAACCAGTAGCAAGTTGGCCAAACTGGGGACCACTAAAGTTCCCATTGCGACACCCAAGTGTAAAATTGATTATCATATTTAAAATAATTATGTGTTAATAAAAAGTGAACACACTCCTAAAAAAAAAGAATTATGTTTAACCAGAAGAATAATCTGTGCTCTCAGAAACCATAAAATCATTTATGTACATGATTGATCATGGAATATAATGATTTTATATCACAAAGTAACAAACGTAAATTGATGTTCCCAAGGCAGAATAGAGGCAGAGTCATTGATAAATGAGGGCATATTGTTTACCAATGGGTTGTAAAAAGAAACTGAGATGAAGAATGATATAGCCGAGATAATAGGTCTCCTGGGAGGGTCCACCAGACTTATGAACACCGGTGTCCTAGGTCTTTTACATAAATATGGTCAATACAATCAGTCAGGGCTTGATATAGAATGGTCCTAAGAGCAATATCACTCAGAGCTCTAGGTAAAATGTTATATGTGGAAACATCAGAAAGAATTTTCATGCCTTCATTGTTAGAAGATTTCCTGTGGACTATAACTACTCTTCCACCCTTATCTGTTTCCTTTACAATGATATCAGCATTGTTCATAAACTGCCTCGTAGTTATCCTTCCCTTAGGACTTAGATTGTGGGATTTTTTACATTTCTATACAAAATGTAGCTCATTTCATGCAAGAAGGCAGCGTTTTAGAGAACTATAGAAGTTGATGAAGTGAATATAATGAATTGGATTCACGAATAGTGGAACATTTGGAGGTATTGTCAGAAGTAATCTGGTTAGAGATGTAGTTTGGTTACTAAGGGCAGGGCTCTAGGTGCCCAATCTCCCCCAAGATGGGAGGTGGACTATGCTCCATGTGGGGACCCTGCTGCGGCATTAAAATCATTGAATCATTGACATTATGTCATGTATTTAGTGTTTTAGGTGCCCCATTGGTACCCTAGGCAAAGGTGCGCTTAATGGTAACACTGGCCCTGGCTAGTTGTGGTTATTGGTGGGTAATGGATCTATAGAATTTATGGGAAAATATATTGAGTGATTCCTTTTTGGGTTGGACTGAATTGAGATCTTTGGAATGTAGGAATATGTGTGCAAGTGTAAGTGTCTGTTAAGATATAAGTATAAATTTAAATACCTTATTGTTTGACGATTTCATTGTGAAGGTATTTTTTAGAGGAGGATTTCCTTTTCATTTTTCTTTAGAAATATTCTGATGAGTTTTACATCCTCTTTCATTCTGTTTATTATTTGTTAAAATTGATGCAGTACCACAAGACTTACAGTTGTGTTCACTATTTCTAAATAGCTGATTTTGGACGTAACCACTTTAATCTCTCTCTCTCTCTCTCTCTCTCTCTCTCTCTCTCTCTCTCTCTCTCTCTCTCAGAAATGGATGCTGGAGAGAGAACAGGAGTTTGCAGAGAACTGTAGTGGAAGTGAGTAGGAAAAATAAAGTAGGTAAATTGAGAAGGTGGTTGGAGGAGTGATATGAGAGATGTGGATGAATGCTGATTAATTGGTAGGTAGGAATTGAGAAAGTGGGATAAAGTAGTTGATCCAAGTAGTAAGAGCAGTGAAGGAGGTGGAAGCTCTTTGTGGCCCCCCTGGTTGGGATAAAGATGTTTGTATCCTCCACTGCTCGGACACTTCAGTTGGGCTCCGTGGGTTCGGCAGCCAAACAGAGATGACAATAGCAATGACAGTCAAGCTCAGTGGGTCTTGCAGCTGAACAGAGATGACAGACTAGTAGATTCTCGAAACAACCTTGTTTTTGGTTTGATGACACTATTTTGCACTCTTATGTCGGTTACCACATGTTTACCACAGGTAAATTTGTAAAGAGAGAAATTCTCCCAAGGTGGACATTCTAATAGTCAACTAAGTAATATGAGGATATTGTACCAAATTCTGCACTAAGCCCAGAATATATAATGACTAAGCAAAGCCATAGAAAAACTTAAAGTAAATGATAAAATGTAGTAGCCTTATTTAATGTCTGTACAACTGAGTGTGCCATTATTTTTACACTAACATTTCATATCTTACAAATATAAGTGTTTTCAATATATACAACGGGTGAAATAAGTATTGAACACATCATCATTTTTCTCAGTAAATATATATTTAATGTGGCTATCGTAATGAAATTTACACCAAATGTCAGCAACAACCCTTGCAATCCACACATGCAAATAAATCAAACCATAGATGTCCATAAATTAAGTTTTGTGTAATAATGTGAAATGACACAGGGAAAAAGTATTGAACACGCTTCCTGAAATTTATTTAATACTTTGCACAAAAGCCTTTGTTGGTAATGACAGTTTCAAGACGCCTCCTATATGGAGAATCTAGTCGCATGCATTGCTCAGGTGTGATTTTGCCCCATTCTCCAACACAAATAGTCTTTAAATCTTGAAGGTTCCGTGGGCTTCTTCTATGAACTCTTTCCATAGATTTTCAGTTGGATTCAAGTCAGGTGATTGGCTGGGCCATTCTAGCAGCTTTATTTTCTTTCTCTGAAACCAATTGAGAGTGTCCTTGGCTGTGTGTTTTGGGATCATTGTCTTGTTGAAATGTCCACCCTCGTTTCAGCTTCAGCATCCTGGTAGATGGCAGCAGATTTTATCAAGAATGTCTTGGTACATTTTTCTATTCATCCTTCCTTCAATAATATGCAGTATGCCAGTACCGTGTGCAGAAAAACAGCCCCACACCATGATGTTCCCACCTCCAAACTTTCACTGTTGGTGTGGTGTTTCTGGGGGGATGTGCAGTGCCATTTCTCCTCCAAACATGGTATATATTATGGCATCCAAAGATTTCAGTTTAGCTCTCATCTGACCACACTACAGTATATTCTCCCAGCATTTCACAGACTTGTCCAAATGTTGTGCAGCAAATTTTAAACGAGCTTTAACATGTTTTTTCTTCAGCAAAGGAGTCTTGCATGGTGAGCGTGCATACAGGCCATGGCGGTTGAGTGCATTACTTATTGTTTTCTTTGAAACAATTGTACCTGCTAATTCCAGGTCTTTCTGACGCTCTCCACAAGTGGTCCCTGGTTCTTGGACAACTCTTCTGATAATTTTTTTCACTCCTCTGTCAGAAATCTTGCAAGGTGCACCTGGTCGTGGCCGGTTTATGGTGAAATGATGTTCTTTCCACTTCTGGATTATAGCCACAACAGTGCTCACTGGAACATTCAGCAATTTAGAGATTCTTCTGCAACCAATGCCATCAGTATGTTTTGCAACAATAAGGTAGCGAAGGTCTTGAGAGAGCTCTTTGGTTTTACCAATCATGTGATGTTTCTTGTGTGACACCTTCGTAATGAGACACCTTTTTATAGGCCATCAGTTGTGGTTGAACTAGCTGGCAGGATTGCTTTCTAATTATTGATAGATTTCAGCTGGTGTCTTGGCTTTCCATGCCTTTGTGCACCTCCCTTTCTTCATGTGTTCAATACTTTTTCCCTGTGCCATTTCTCATTATTACACAAAACTTAATTTATGGACATCTATGGTTTGATTTCTTTGCATGTGTGGATTGTAAGGGTTGTTGCTGACATTTGGTGGAAATTCCACTACAATAGCCACATCAAATATATATTTACTGAGAAAAATATTGATGTGTTAAATACTTATTTCACCTGCTATCTATCTATCTATCTATCTATCTATCTAAATATATCTATCTAAATATATCTATCTATCTATCTATCTATCTAAATATATATATATATATATTTATATATATATATATATATATATATATATATATATATATATATATATATATATTAATATTAAAAATAAATATATATTTTTTTCTTCTTTTAGACTGTTAGTGCTACTTGGATCAGGAGCACTTTAATATCATAGTAAATTCGAAATGTTAATATTCTTGTGTGCCGGCTAATCTGATTAAATACAAGCAATGTCTTTTTACTAATGGACAGGCACCAGAACTGTGATACGGAGACTTTGAGACAAGGCCACCTGGAATAAATGATTGAAATAAACTTCTCCGGACCGAGAAATGGTTTTGGAAAATGTCCCATTTACAGGGCAGCCCTGTGAGCCAATATCTCACCAGATTTTTAGAGCATGACATGGACGTCTCCACACACAGACCATTCACTTTCCACAGATCTGTTTTCACCTGCTCTGTGCAGGACAAGTTGTTCTGATCAGCAATGGGAAGAGCCGTGGACCCAGTGAGTAGGATACGGAATCATAAGGCTACCATATAATTACATTCTCCAGAACCCAGACTCCTTTCGGAGAGGCTTGTTTTAGATACACAATAAAACTGTGATAATAGACAATTGCAGTGTAAACCCTAGAATATGCCTGTGTTACAGCTTGGGCTGGGTTGGTGGCATTGCTCCAAGAGGACTTTTGTCTGTAGTACAAATAGATTTCAGTCTGCAGAGATGACACTTTCCAACTTTTCCCATAGTTATATAGCTAAATGGATGTTACAGAACAATCTATGTGCAGCTCTGTAAATTCATCAGTTAGAAATTGGAAGTGAACATTTGTCATTCAGAAAACTCAAACCACAATGGAAGCACAGACATATCATCATTCAATGCCTGTATTACAAGACTTAGTTCACCAAATATTCTCATTCTATGTTCAACAATGCATTAGAACACGGATGGGCAAGCTCATTGCACACAAGCAAATTTCTTGGTCTTCAAGAGGGATCTTCAGCAACAGCAGCACTACCAGCAACTGCCCACTGTCTGGTATCAGAGGCCAAAGAAAGTTGGCAAAAAAGAGTTTATTTAATCTTGTTATCAAAAATGCTGCATATGAAGCTTTTGTATATCTTGTTGAAAATTATATTACTTCTATTGTTCGGGAAAAGACTGTTGATTGGCACTATAATGTTCTACTTAATGAACCTAAAGCTCTCACATATCCAAGCAGCGGATTCCAAAGTAGTTAGTAGAAAAACAGATAAAGAGGACTCTGTGGTCATTTGGGAAAAAGTTAAATTCATTAAAGAAATTAAAAGACAGCTTAAGGTGGCGGAACATTATAGGGAATTACCGGATGACCCCAATTATACCTTGAAATATTTAATTATTTATTTGGTAGAACAAGCATTTCTTAGAAATTATACCACTGTTATATTTGTTGCCAAAGGCCCATAAGATGTTAGTAGGTACAACAGGTAAACCAATTGTGTTTGGAGTTGTAACCTTTAAGCCCATTTTTATTGAGTTTTTTGCAAACTATTTTCAATTATGTTTACAAGACTCTTCTGATTTTTCGAATCGGATCAAAATGTTGGATAATCTTGTTGAAAAGTACTTGTTAGATATCGCTGATGTAGTATCACTCGTCACTCAGATTCCACAGGATGAAGGATTAGCTATTTGAGACTAATTAAACTTTTACTGATGTTGATGGTTGTATGATTACACTGAATTATTTTCAATTTAGTGATCCCTTATTTTCAATAATTGCATGGTGGGGCCAAGGGCTTGTCCATGGCTCCTTGGTTGTGTAAGCCAGGTGTGGGTATGGTATATTCATTCCCATTATTTGCATGTGAAGATAGAGGCTATTCAGAAACTGATGTGATTTATTTACTCGTTAGCTTTGGCTCTGACTTAAGCTGTTATATGTGAATAAATACAGCCTTTACTAGAGCCTGTGGGTGACCTGGTTCTGCTTTATTTTGTTTAGTTGGATGAGATCTGTGCTGGGGGCATCTAAATTCCAGAGGTAGCTTCAGCAGCCTGTGCAAATTGAGTGCTTGGTGGAACATATATGTAAGTGGCCTGTAGATGACTACACTGGTAAATCACATTTTGTCCTCCCATTTTGATTATAGTCGGATCCAGTGGTACATGTCACCTCTTTCCCATTACCTCCCATACTGTATGGTCTTCCTAGACATTCCTACTAGAGTACCACTGAATTTATTTTCCACTGTCATGCAACATCTTTTCCACTTCCCCTCCATAAATCCCATCACTGTCACTAATTCCATTCCAACATTCAGTACAAGCTCCTTCTGGACACTCCACTCTACCTCGGACCTATTTAAATTTTTATATAAGAAGCATGAAAAAAAAAACATTCCACTGCAGCTTTGTAATAAAGTAAAATGTAATAGAGTATTTCCTCCAACTATATTATAAACAGCTGAAACCCCACCTCACATCTGTAGGACACTAGCCTAATAGCTAAAATATCAGTCAATTAAGCTGCTGTGACATCCCTGCAACAACTCACACAGTGCAAACCACCAATTATGTCAGTCACACAATTGATCAGATAGAGACGCTCCATTCTCCTAACATGCAACCTGTTGTAAATGGATGAAAAAGCAAGACAGATCTATTGTATGACCACTTCAGATACACAGTAGTTCAAGTTTATTTTATATCAATGTCCAGTACTGGCTTCACTTGTTCTGTAAAGACTCCTTCACACAGTTGAAACTATAATCTGCGGCATACAGACTTCTAGAAATTGGGGATCTTGATTAAAAACAAGTATGCTTGTTAAAAACTGCCACAAAATAAAGACTTATGGCCATATCAAGGACTTCAGACCTTTAACAGTATTAAACATTCTTTGAATAAAGAACCAAGAATATAACGATAATGAGCCTTATTCATTAAGGAAAAAAATTGAGTACTGTAAGTAGTCTCCTGGACAAAACCATGTTACAATGCAAGGGGTGCAAATTAGTTTCTATTTTGCACATAAGTAAAATACTGTCTGTTTTTTCATGTAGCACACAAATAATACTTGATAGCTTATTTGTACACTGAAATTTAAAGTTGATATTTGTGTGCTACATGAAAAAAGAGACAGTATTTAACTTATATGCAAAATAGAAAACTAATTTGCACCCTTCAGGGGCGCACGGAGGATTGTCGGGGGGGAGGGGGGTTTCTCCCCGCCGACCCAAAAATGCGCAGCAGCTCAGTTTCGCCAGTGCTGTTCTATACAGCAGCCGCGGCGCTGTCTAAGAAGCGTCTGCGGCGGTGCTGTATACAAAACAGCTGCCGTATAGGACAGTGGACACTTAGTTAGCGCGGGGGGGGGGGGGGGGGTTTCTAGAGACTCAGAAACCCCCCCTGCGTGCGCCACTTCCCTTGCATTGTAACATGGTTTGGTCCAGGAGACTACTTACTCAATTTTTTTACTTAACTTTCCTTAATGAATCAGGCCCAATGACAATAGTACAAAGCTTTCAATCTTATTGTAACACATATCAGCCACAGTAATAAATGTAAATTATTCACTGCAAACTTTTTAGAGAATGTTCTTAATTTGTTTATTAGTCAGAATTCCACAGTGGACAGGGCTTTCACACAACAACATTATGATGACTGTGGCGTTTGATTTCTATGCTCTAATGAACACTACTTAAGCCCTGCATTCCTGCAGCGATTAGTGCACCAGACAGAGATGCTCACAGTAGGAATGGAATGTAAGGCTAATGAGTGCTGGGAAAAGCGCATAGCCATTTACTGTCACCTACTTTCACCTTTACAGATGGAACAGTGAGTAAAACATGCAACATGTCATTTCACTAATTCCTAAAAAGGCTGAAAGATTGATCAAAGCAACTTGGCTGACAGCTCAGTGTACTGATGCATTATATTAATCAACAGTGAAGCTAGTGCCAGAGCAAATTGTGATTCGTGTTTTAATTCATTCAAAAATGCTTCCAAACTTACTCAGACAGAAAATGTTGGAGTGAAATCAGTATTAGTAAATACTACAGTACTGTAAGACTGCTAAAGATGGCGCTGGGTGTAACGCAATGAAATGAGAACCAAACCCAAAACAGAGGGGTGTCGCAGACAACCAATCAGGAACTGGGTGTTCTTTCTAGCAGGGTGTTAGATCTCAACGATTTTCTATATACTGCTTTTAAGTAGCTCCTCTTGATATTATACAACTATCCAATACAGTGGAATTATCTGGGGAAGGTGGGAAATCCTGAGAAGAACCACTCCCCAAAAGTAGCAGGGCCTAGACGGATAGCGTTAATAGATACTCACCCCATATCTCCCTCCCCAGGAACTTTTGCAAAATTATACATTGTTTAATAAATTGTAACCGACATCACCATTTAAATCCTGTGGATGTACCTGCAGGCATTATTTTGTGTTGAATCACTGGGGAAGGAGGGCTTTTTTAAAGCTCTCTCCGCTCTAGAGTACTTGCATTATTATAAAGGGTGCACTCCCTGCTTTAAACTAGGTCCACATGGCAGGGAAGCATTTCTCCTGTTCAGACATACCAGAGCAATCCCATGGTGCACCTGAGCTCATTGGCCGGTGTATATCTGCAGAACATGATGATTGGCTATTCTTTATTTTTGCTATGTGCAGCTACTCTGATTGGCCTGAACTGTGGCACTGATCATCTTGTGGGGAAGATTGTGAAGGTGTAGTAGTGTGGTGCTCCCCAGCATCTGTGGGAAAGTAACATACAGAAAGAAAATAGAGGAAAGCGCTCATATGCAAAACAATAATACAAATTTATTAAAAATATGCATAAAAACAAACAAGATTCTGATTGTAGCTGACACAATAATATAAATCATTACAAAACATATATAGCCACAATATAAATGAATGCCCCAAGACGATTGTTCATGAATTGGTCAAGACAATATATATGGTGTTCTTGTGAACCCACTGCCTGATTAACATGTTCCTTTTAAGTTTTTTTCCACAAGTTCTTATCTACTCATAAGATCTTTATATGGCCAAATCACGCACCTGCGTAAAAAAAGGCACAGACCGCTAGTAGGAATCCGCAATTAATCTCCCATTCAGCAATATTGTAGTTGTAACATCAGATGGTTTATCCGGAAAGTGTGTATCATCTCCAAATAGTAATTCGCTGTAATGAGGGTAAGAAAATTGTGGCACAACTCCGATACTAGCGTATCAATATGTCAGCATTCTCACAGGCCTGACGCGTTTCTCCAGCCCTTAACTGGTGATTGGCGGTTTCATCAGATGAAAAAGAAAATCATAGCGCAGGGATCTAAAATATGTCTTGTGATTATACAGTATATTTTCTTTTTTTACACTCTTCCCTTTCAGGGGTATATTTACTAAACTTTGGGTTTGAAAAAGGGAAGATAATGCCTATAGGAACCAATCAGATTCTAGTTAGCATTAATTTAGTACATTCTACAAGTTGATAGCTAGAATCTGATTGGTTGCTATAGACAACATCTCCAGTTTTTCAAACCAGCAGTTTAGTAAATATAACCCTGTCTCTTTTCAGTTTTCAGATGTGCTATCAGCAACAATACATTGAACAGAACATTCTGAATGATACGCAGATGCTTTAGAAAGCATGGATGTGTACTAGATCCATTCAGCTGCATATTGTTTGTTTGAATCTCTGACTACATACCCTTCACATCCTGCTAATGAAAACCTTAAATGCTTTAAAGCCCACTAGAATAGATGTGTCACATACATCATATCTAGTTAACAAGATGTATCTTCTGCAGTCTTCACTATAGATACCCAAACTATTCGAAAGAATGTCTAGCCCAGTTCGAGAAACTCAAACTTTTGCTCAAACCAAAAAATATTTGACCAACATGTTGTGTATTTTATACAATAACTGCAATTCTGTTTGCAGCTTGCAAGTTATAATACATTAAAACTAAACTCTAAGAGTAAAATGTCTCTGAGCTTAAATGGCTACATCTTGGAGCATTCTTAACTTTTTTTTATTTGAACAGCATACATTACTGTGTTAACGTTTGATGTTATAATTTGCTGTTAGCACAAACATCACAAATACTGTACTATACAATGGAACCATTTATGCTTGAGCATGTTCAAACTGGCTTCAACACGGTTGGACATTTTCGCCCGTGCATGGTCAAAGTTCAACAATGATTTGTTTTCATGGTTTAGAACGAGTTTGACAAACCACTTCAAGACACACTTTGAAACATTTATGAGAATTTCTAGGATTGACCTTGTGGGAGTACTTTCTTAACAAACATTATATATCAATATATCATCACTAGTATGATACAAAAATGCATTAAAGCGTGTATACAATTTTAGAAGATAATAAATTGTAAGTCTATATAAAAGGGAGAAATCACACATCTGATAAAGAAACTGTGTACCACAACAAAAAGTACTTCTTTTCTTTAGCTGGATATTGATAACAGCTTCAGCTTGTTCAGCTCATCGCTGAATTCCCTAGGGAAATCAAGGGGAAAAAGTGAGTCCTCAAAGAAAAAAACAACCCCGTACTGGGGCTCTTCTGACACCCAAGTGCAGTGAATGTGGAGGTAATAAAATGTTAAGTGTAAAAAAATATCAGCATTTATGTATGTTGCACTACAATACTAATCTGCTCCTTGAGGTGCCCCGTTGTGAATGACAGCACTATCCAATACATAGATTCACTCTGATTGGTTAGTTGTGGCTAAACCCCAATGTTGTTTATTAATAACATTTATCAATCAGATCAGTTACATGCAAGCAAGCTGCACGTATCTTAATATTAACATTTTTTCAGACATATTTCACATCTGTTGGATGTAAAGTGTATCCAACACGACCTAGATGCTTTCCTTTATGGCATTGAACTTAAAGGTATCTTTCAAGTGTTTCTAATGAATACTAAAGTGATGACCTCTTTAAGCACTGATAAAATGCATGCTACAAAGTTCCTACATAATAGTAAATCTTTGGTTATATTTAATAGGCTGTGAGCTCAGTTACTGAAGCTGCTGTGTTCCACTGTGGGCATCAGCATTTATTTCTACCAGGTCAGTCTATCCCATTTTCTATTGATCAATAAAGAAAAGCCCTTTATTCTGTGTACAGTACTACTACCAGTGTTATAAATTCTCTGCCAGGGCTGCTCCATTCACAAACTAGCCTTGTCATCACCCCACCTAACGCTTGTATTTGCTGAATGGCTGCAGTAATGTATCTATAGTCAGCAAAAACCTCAGTGGAACAAAATAATACTGCGCTGTTATTTCAAGCTACCAAACATTTCCCTAAAATAAGTGCACTGAACAAGTCTGTGGACATGACAGTAGCAGTGTCCTCTTGGAAATGATGTAGTGTTCGTCCACTTAAGCGCAGGGCAATCCAGTGCCAGTCCTGACACTGAAACAGATTACTTATCATCACAGCTGTAGTACGTTTGGCACTTTTACGCCCAGTAAATCTTTTGTTTATGTCCTGGAAGTAATGCTCATTAGGTTTGTGATTGTGGTGTTTGCTATGTCTAAGAAGTGGGGGAAAGGTGACTTTGTCACTGAGAATTAATGTAGCTGGCTGACTGCGAAACATTTTGATCTCTGTTGAGTATGGACATAAATGATCAGAAAGTAGGAATTCCTTTCTATATTACCATCCAGAATACAAAGAAAAGCATTTCACTTAATTAAACAGTGTTTTGAACAATGTTTTCTTTATTTAAACCTTAGTAGTCAGACCATTCAGACGACCTCTAGTGGGTCAGAGGTAAACCTCTAAGAACTCAGATCCCTGACCACCTCACCAGACTACTGTAGGATATCATTTCTAAATAATATTCTAAATACTTGAACAGGATGGATCTACAGGAAACAACCTTACAGTGATGTGCATTAAAACGTTTTATCAAAATAATCAAATATCTGATTTCTAGAACCAGAAGAGGACCAGCTGTTAGAGGAGCAATTTCTACCCATGGATTGTTTTTATCTAATAAAAAAGTTTACTTGGGTCAGTGATGATTGCTCTATATTGTAGCTACACCTGTTATTTGTCCAGTACAAGCTGTTAAGGTCCAGCATGATACCATTCCAGTTCACCATTTGGTTTCCATTCTCCGTCAGAGTGGCAAGTGGACAACTGATACTATAGACAAAGCACCAGTTATCCCAAGCTGATTTACTCAGGTTATCCAAATTTCTATCTTGGAGACCGTTTGCAGAGCTGTATTTCTGGGTGTCAGATTAGGATGAGTTAAGATAAGGTGATTTTGGAATTTATATCAATTTCATGTACTATTGTGACATTGATCACTTCTCTCGGGAAGGTCACAGTGAGGTCTTTAACAGAGGACCTTTATTTGGTTTCTGAATTAAATGCAGATCATTTTCTCATCAAGGATGTAATACAGAAAAATTAATTTCGAGCGAAACGTGTTTTTCATCACTTCCATCTAAATTCAGGAATCTGGACTTCAAAGTGTTAAATATTTTACTTGTTATGACAAAAATCCTCGTGCATGATTGGTCTAAATTTGCTGATCCTCCGTTCAATCCTTCAGGAAGAAGGAAGATCATTGGATGGAACTTATAACTTCTATCAATTACTGAATCACAGCTTACAGTGAACAGTGTTTCGGATGCCTAAACGGGTTACGGCTTGTTTGATGGATAAACCATTCTGTATGCAGTGTGTGCTTAGTCACCTAAGCATGCTATAGTATTTCATGACTATATGCACTCTGGACTGTTCTTCTGGAGCAAAAACAATATTTAGTTTTAATTTTACATTCCAAGCTATATGTGAACTCTAATCATACTAGTAATTTATGTCTATAAATGGGCTTTTACAGAATATTGTCTGTACTTTGGCAGTAAATACATGGACCTTTAACCTAGAATGTTAGCAATACCATTTATTGCATATACTTATCTGAGATTGGAAATGCAGATGTTGGGAAATGAAGCAATCTGACAGTTGCTCTACATGTTCCCATGAGTCACGTTGTTTTGTTTCATTATTTTGAAATAAGAAGTTGCATCTTTTCACATTATGTGGGATTTGGAACGTGGGTTAAAAAAAAATCTCAGGCACTTATGTCCCATTTACCTTTCAAACAAATACACAATGTTAAACTGGAATTAGTCAGAGACATCAACCTCACCCATATATTTGTCTGCAACAGAACTTACCACTTCTTCCTTTAACCACAGGTTGTAAGACTGTAGGACCATAGACTGTATTACCCAGTATTGTTTTATTACTGTGTTTGTTGCAAATTGTGAAGGGCTACGGAATTTGCTGGTGCTATATAAATAAATGATGCTGATGATGGTATGTTAACTTGAAAATCAATTTTCCATCTGATGTGCGTGTGGATGTGGGGGGGGGGGTCAGGATCAGAGAGGATCCTGGGGGACAGAAACCTGACATTAGGGCAGCACGGTGGCTCAGTGGTTAGTACTTCAGCCTAACAGCACTGGGGTCATGAGTTTAATTCCCGACCATGGCCTTATCTGTGTGGAGTTTGTATGTTCTCCCTGTGTGTGCGTAGGTTTTCTCCGCGTGCTCCGGTTTCCTCCCACACTCCAAAAACATACTGATAGGTTAATTGGCTGCTATTAAAATTGACCCTAGTCTCTCTCTGTCTATGTGTGTGTATGTTAGGGAACTTAGACTGTAAGCTCCAATGGGGCAGGAACTGATGTAAGTAAGTTCTCTGTTCAGCGCTGCGGAATCAGTGGCGCTATATAAATAAATGATGATGATGATGATGGAGAGCTGTCATGTCTGTCGGTGTGAACAGAATACCGGAAGATGCCACAAGTGAGTTTGAATTTTGTGAGATTACTATGAAGGGGCAACTGCGCAACAAGACTTTAGAAGAGGTGGTTTACAAGCTTCATGCATCCCGGTGCGTCACAGTATCCTTTTCATAAAAGCTTTATGCTAATACTGTATGTCCTGGTTTCCAACTTAACTGTATGCAGACTGAAAGCCATCTTTTAAGCTAGTTTGAACAGTTCACTGAGAATTTGTGGATAAGCTGGCCTATATTTCAATAGGTTCCCCTTTAGCGGCGAGAAGGCTGAATTGTTGAACATTGCTTTTGTCAATGAGTAAAATCCCTTTTGCCACAATTTAGAAAGAAGGTATCACTCAACTGCTCTGTCGATATTTGCCCAGAGCGATAAGCATTAACTTACCGCTTTGCTGGGCTAGTGTCTGGGGATGTGCACACTAGGCTAGCTGGCTAGTGCTTGCAAAGTGAAACTGAAAGCAAACTAAGTGAGAAGCATGGAATCAGAACATGAAGTCCTGAATGGAAGAGGTCATGTGTGTGGGACTGCAGAGGTCATATGTGTGGGACTGCAGAGGTCATGTGTGTGGGACTGCAGAGGTCATATGTGTGGGACAGCAGAGGTCACGTTTGTGGGACTGCAGAGGTTATGTGTGTGGGACTGCAGAGGTCATGTGTGTGGGACTGCAGAGGTCATGTGTGTGGGACTGCAGAGGTCATGTGTGTGGGACTGCAGAGGTCATGTGTGTGGGACTGCAGAGGTCACGTTTGTGGGACTGCAGAGGTCATGTGTGTGGGACTGCAGAGGTCATGTGTGTGGGACTGCAGAGGTCATGTGTGTGGGACTGCAGAGGTCATGTGTGTGGGACTGCAGAGTTTGAGTGAGTACACTTATTTGTAGA
Organism: Mixophyes fleayi; assembly: GCF_038048845.1. Classification (NCBI taxonomy): domain Eukaryota; kingdom Metazoa; phylum Chordata; class Amphibia; order Anura; family Limnodynastidae; genus Mixophyes; species Mixophyes fleayi. The sequence goes on from NC_134406.1 coordinate 239,752,530, forward strand.
TGGAATTTTGAAATCACTTCAATTGTGCTTTAAAGTAATGGGTTTAGAGAAGCATAAGACAGAGAGCCAGCAATCCTATTACTGAAATATTTCTTCTTTTTTTCTTGTAGGGGGAACTTACAAGACTGAATTCAATACTTGAGCTGCAGAAGATAACAGTTACCGGTTACACAGAGTTATTATTTAATAAAGCAGTCTTTAAGTCAGATTTCACCAGTTTCTTTATATCAACACTTGTCAATATCTACAATAAAGTTTGTCCAACAATCTTTTGAGTTTGATTCTTTTTCTTGTATGTCTCTTCTCTTTACTTTGCAGTATTATTTTCTTTTCTAAACAATCAATAAACTCCATCAGTGTATATGAGTTTAACTATCAATTTGAGGCTGTGCTAATTCCTTTTTCTTTTTAAAACTCATTGCTACATGAGGATGGGGCCATGATGACATAAGTTGGCTGTAACTTAGTGTGACGCCCTCCCCACCAGCTATGCCTGACATGTCACTTATGGGCCCTATCTATTGACGTCACCAGTTTGGCTTCCAATCGGAAGGCATCTGTACAGATGATTGACTCCTGTCGACAGCGCACCACTGCACCAAAGGGTTCCCTTCCTGGAAAAGGTAAGATGAAAGGAAGGTTGATTAATAATTATATTACCATTCTTATTTTATACACTGTCCTCATTGTATTTTAATTGCAAATTATTTTTGTACATTCTTCCTGAACTTTTGATCTGTATTCTTTACAAACAGAAATTACATAGTGAAAGACTAGTGAAAATAAAAAATAAAAGCTGAAAATATAACTTTACTCATCACATACATGCATTCTTTTACATCCATTGAAACTTTTGGTTTTCAAATGATTTTATTGCCTCTGTACCTCACTGGTTGGGTACCCTTGTTGACCTGGATGAACGCCAAAGTGTAAGCTCAATGCTCATTGAGTTGTCCACGGATGGATTTTGAATATGAAGATTGTGATATTGTCTAAGATAAGGGTTGGCTCAAAGTTGAAGTCTCCCATGTGATGCATAATTTAAAAATGAAATAGAGGGCACTGGACAAGCCTAAAGGCATGCGCTAATTCAATCAATCCTGCATTAGATACAAATACTGTTTTCTGTTTACATTTTTCTCTTTGATGGTTTCACGACGGTGACAATGATCAGGCAGGGTGTAAAGAATAACTTGCATGTCCCAAAGCTGGTTGGGACTTTAAGGGCTATATTTACTAAGCTGCGGGTTTGAAAAAGTGGGGATGTTGCCTATAGCAACCAATCAGATTCTTGCTTACATTTTGTAGAAAGTACTAAATAAATGATAGCTAGAATCTGATTGGTTGCTATAGGCAACATCCCCACTTTTTCAAACCCGCAGCTTAGTAAATCTAGCCCTAAGTCTCTTGGTAGAGGAGATACGCTTGTCTCACAGTGCAGGTGTTACGTTTACTATAATCCACACAAATTGCCACTGAACCATCTTGACAAGCATGATGGGAGCAGCCCATGCCACCTTTTTCTCCACATATGACCATGTTTTTATACATTTGTTTAAACATCTGTTAAACTTCATGATATAAAGAAAGTGGAATGCGCCAATACCTCTCTTGCACTGGGGGTGCATCTTCTGCCAAATGTTGCGCCCATGTCCGGTATAGATATGTTGGTGTTCCCAAAACATTTCTGGCTTTGTCACCCCATCGTTCTCCAATCCCCTTTCTATTCAAACCTCACCCGACAACTGTCAAAGTTCACTAGCTTTCACTTTAACGGTCCCTCTTGCGAAGACGTAGTCAATGAAGAGGGCACTCACGTGAATTTTGGCTCTGTCAACAACTGTGGCTGTCTCCGCTGTATGTAGGGAGCAGGTGTCCGCTAAGGTTCTCTTTGGAGAATAACTATTGCCTGCACTTTTTTTAAACATTTATAGTAAAAAATATTCCGCCAAGTGATACAGTTATGTTTTGTCATACCTAGTGTACATTGCTATTCTATTGCAAGCTTTGTTTTTCTTTCACTTCTACATTAATAAAAGCAGAGGAAAAAATACTTAGAAAGAAAGAAAATCTCATAAAAAAATAAGGCTAAGATCTTCACAAAAAGACCCCACGGTACTATAATCAACAAAGGTTATAGGAATAATTATGCATTAATTTTAGCAACCAGTATCTGAAACATTGAAGCAATGTCGGGCTTCTGTTTTGAAATTTAATTAGGAAACAAGGAAATATTATGCAGTGCTTGGGTGTGTCTTTTCAACTTGCAGTTGGGCGTGTAACGTGTTCAGTCACTTCGGTTAATACCGACCTATTCTCTTCCAAGAACAATGTTCAGTCTTGTCAAAGATGATTTGTAGTGTATAGAGTGATTTGCGGTATTGTGATAGACCTAAGGTTACTAAAGTACAATGTTTTAAGAGACATTATACGGAACCATTATTTATTTTAAAAACATTATTTGATTCATATTGATCTTGCTGAACAACACATGTGAGAGACACTTTAAAAGGTAGTGTTTGTTAAACATCTTCCATAGTAATTAATATTTTTGTAACACCAGGTATAATAACAGTTGTCGTTAATATCTAAACAGACTCTACATAAATAAACATGTTACAATTACCCTGTGTTGCAGAAATATAAAATCTTCTAATTCACCTTTTAACTTGTCTGCCCTTTAGCCATCTAACAGGTATAAATATTAAGGAGTATTACTGAGAATGTGAACATTCCATATACTGTCAGGAGTGTGTGTTCAATATGCTGCAGAGACACTTTCTGACACCATCAAACAGATTTCTGATTGGCTCTGATGATCGCATGAGATTACTGTCAAAGGGTTTCTAGCTAACAGGGACAGCTCTTATAAACAGCTAGTTTAAATAATGCGTAGGGCGTTAGAGCAGGAAATACAAGCCAGAGATGAAGGGGAAGCTTTATAGCTGATTTTGTCAATGATGCCATGTGTCTGCTTGTGTTTGTGTATTTTACTGGCTGTGCAATACTGTAGTGAAACTCTTACTCAGGCTATTTGATTAATGTTAGATGTTTCAAAACTGCATGACAGGTACACTTTAAATGCAAATATGCTCCTCCCGCCCACACCAGGGCAGAATCAGTCAGTCCACCAGTTTACTTAAAGAAAAATAAAGTAAAACTAAAATCCTGTATATAAAAAGGTACATTATATTTCTCAATCATATGGAGTTTTTAAAAATACAACAACATTTTACCCAGTTTGTTTATTAGTTTACTATGTTTGTCCCCAATTGTAAAGCGCTATGGAATGTGTTGGCGCTATATAAATAAATGATGTTGATGATGATGATGATTGTATGTAGATTACAGCTGGACATTCTGGCTGCTTCTACCAAGGAATTGTAAAAAGAACATGAAAGACATTTGGATCTTTTAGATCTCAGCAAGTGATACCTACAGACGAATGGATCCGTTTTCTAAACAATAAATAAAGAAAAATCATTAGTTTAATAACAGCATTATTTAAGTTTCCATAATAATAAAAATAATTGATATGCAAGGACCTCATCTCCCTGATACTGCATCACCTCCAACTGCGGCTGATGACACCGGTCCGATCACAGTACACCGACGACATCCTAAATGGCTTACTTTGGTGATTCTTCTCCCTGTGAAGTTGTCTTTTGAGCTCCTATTTTATGCTATCCAAACAATGGTCAATCCCACCTGTCAACCAGAACCACAGGATCCATTTCCAATACTGTCATGCTTCCTAAGTTAGAAGAATACAGTTCTAGCAAGATACTGAATTAAGTGTTAATTGGACTCACCAGGAGCGACAGATCATTCTCCTGTTTTGCCTGTAGGTCAGTACTGAGGGTCTTCATCAAGCTGGCTCTGGGAGGGGGGGGGGGGGGGGAGGTTGTCACCAACTACAAATTGCACTATGAAATTTATTGCAGATGTTTCCATTCCCCCAGTTCAATTATTGTCATACCTTTATTTGAGCATCATTATTATATGTTTCATAAATCTAATTATAGGGGCGCCCAGGTAAGTTAATTAGTGTCTCTGTCAGATTCACCAGTGCTCCTGAGAAGATCTTCGGTAATGTACTGTCGGTAAAGTTCGGAAGGAATAACTAGATACAGTGCTAACAAAACCAGCATCATTGTAGTGTCAGCATAAAGATCACAGTCACAAACACTCAATTTAAGCGTAATAGGCCTGATTCATTAAGGCAAAACAAACGTATAGTGCAATTTTTAAAATACGCACATAAAACGGGAATACGCACATCCATATTCAACAAGGAGCGGATGTAAAGATACGTCTGTTGTTGAATATGGGTCTAGGTGCGCTCTGCTCTAACAGACAACACACTGCAGGATACTTGGAAAATAAAGTCCCATAAGAATGCACAGAAGAGAAAAAAACTTTTAATGTCACCTGTTAATAATAATATAGTCATTAATGACGGGAACAAAAAATCTTATGTTTCCCCAGATATATGAGGATGTTATTAATGACTACTGTATATGTAATGCATTTTGCAGTTGCACCTGATTGCCCATGTTCTAGCATGGATACGTCGTTATCACTAGTAATCAGCACTTACACCTGACCTGTAGCTGGTGTCAGTGATACGACAGAGAAACACGTATCGTAGATGCTTAAAGCTTGAATTGAATGCTGCTCAGTGTGCTTGAATTTGGCAAGCCCCTAAAGTACATTGACTACGTGCTTACGCCCTTTCCCCGTCCTATTCTGCCCATGAAATCATAGGCTGAAGATGAATTGGATATTGCTGCACTCACTGGTGTGTGGTCTGGTACTGGGTATGCACAGTGCGATTGTACAAAAAATACAGCACATATCGGCTTTTATGTTCCTTAATGAATCAGGCCCAATATGTTAAACTTAAAGATATTACAAGCCAAGTCTAATGGTTTCCAAAATGTAATTATCTATCATCATCATCATCAACATTTATTTATGTAGCGCCAGCAAATTCCGTAGCGCTTTACAATTGGGAACAAACATTGATAAGACAATACTGGGTAATACATGCAGACAGATGTATCTATTCCTTGCTATGTCATAAAATCAGGGCCTGATCAACCCTTAGGCTGATCAGGCTGCAGCCTGGGGCGCGAGGTCCCTAGGGGGTGCAGCGCCGGCACAATTAGCAAGCTTTTTTTAAAAAAAAAACATCCTACCTAAAATGCTGCCTCCTCCGTGATTGGCCGCCCCTGATCTCAAGGGGGCAGTCCTGGCTGTCAGTGTATTTAATTACTCTGATGCAAGCAGCTAACAGCAAATCCAATGCTGTTAGCTGCCCTGTCACTGCAGCTGCGGTGCTAAGCTGAGTGTGGTCATGTGAGATGATCACATGACCACACTTGCTGCACTGACAGGGCAGCTAACAGCATGGGATGTGCTGTTAGCTGCCTGTCAAAAAGACAGAAGTGTCGGAGAGAAGAAGAGCAGAAGACTTCAATATAAGTTCTATTTGTTAAATATCAGGGAGGAGGAGGAGGGATATGACTGAACGGGGTTAAGGAAGTAACTAGGAGGGGTTAATGAAGTGACTGCGGGGAGGATTAATGAAGTGACTGGGAGGAGTTCAAGAAGTGACTGGGAGGGGGTTAATGAGGAGACTGGGGGGGTTTAATGAAGTGAATGGGGGGGGTTATTGATGTGACTGGGAGCGGTTAATGATGTGACTGAGGGTGGGTTAATGATGTGACTGAGGGTGGGTTAATGATGTGACTGAGGGGGGGTTAATGATGTGACTGAGGGGGGGTTAATGATGTGACTGAGGGGGGGTTAATGAAGTGACTGGGAGGGGTTAATGATTTCGCTGGGGGTTAATGAATTGACTATGGAGGTTGACGAAATGACTGGGGGAATTTAGTGGCTGGCGGGGGGAGCTGATGAAATAGCTTCTGGGGGGCATGATCTCTGTACTGTGTGGTGGTGACTAGAGTGCTAAATACTAGACAGTCAGGGCTGGTAGATGTTAGTATATGATTGTAAATAAATTTTCATATATTTTACTGTCTATATCTGTATTAGGGGTTTGTTTTATATGGTCATAATGGAAAGATGTGTTTGAATCATTCAGGGTTTGTTAACATTTTGCAATATAATACAATTTCTGCACATTTTAAATACAGGACTCCAGTTTCCAGAAGCCAACTGACAACGCTCCAGGAACAAGCAAAAGAGAACATCAGGTAGTGTACGCTGTAAGATCAGGTAAGAGATGAAGTGCGGAATGAAGTGTGTTTTCCACAGTGGTGGTGGTGGTGGGGGGGGGGGAGCGGCAACTGGTGTAGCCTAGGCCGACTGTGACCCTTAATCAGGCCCTGCATAAAATATAACAGAAAATTTAAAAATAAACACATATGTGAGGTTATTGTACTGGAGGAAACTATTTAACACATTTCTTTACAGTTGTAATATTAACAGTTTTAAAGTTTACCAACTCATCTTTAAGCTGCGTGCATAACGAAAGGGACGCAGAAAGTTCATCATCATCATCATCATAATCACCATTTATTTATATAGCTACAGAGAACTCATTCACCTCAGTCCCTGCCCCATTGGAACTTACAGTCTAAACTCCCTAACATAGTATTAGCCTCCATTGTATAATGAAGTTCTTGGCACTGGACAGTGTATTTGTTGATCTTGTCTTGACAGGTTAGCTTCAGCAAGCATATAATGTAATAGCTTTAAGCATGAGGAGCTACACCTTGATTGCTATCAGCATTATACTACAAGACAATGCTATTTTAATGTAGTTCAGTGTTTCGATAAACATATGTTAATCTGTTTTTAAACACTTATCATAAAGTACATACAGTCCCCTTCTTCCTTAATAGCCCTTTCTTCAGGTAATGTAGGAAATATGCAGAGATGAGAACTCCTCCCCCGGAGGTTTCAGCAGGTATTACAATGACTGATCGGAAGGAGAAATCAACAACAAAGTAATTAACAGCATCCATTCTGAGGCAAGATCGTATTGTGGCTGGTACCAAATAGCCCCATCCAGATTGGTAATTACATTATATTTCATTTCTGCTTCTGATCGCCCAGTATAATCTCGTCGTGAGAATTTCCCTCCTGTTATATAATATAGCATAGGAATCAAAGTTAGCCACAACTAGATGTTACCAGGTTCATTTGGATCTATTATTTCATTTAAAATGCACCTGTCAACTGCGCACCAACATAATTTAGGGGGGAAAGTCCTGATTTAAAGGCTCTGTAGGTTAGAATGTTGCATAGCAGAACAGCAATGCATGGGTGACACATATCATCATCATCATCATCATTTATTTATACAGTGCCACTAATTCCGCAGCGCTGTACAGAGAACTCATTCACATCAGTCCCTGCCCCATTGGGGCTTACAGTCTAAATTCCCTAACATACACACACACAGACATACAGACATGAGAGAGAGACTAGGGTAAATTTTAAGAGCAGCCAATTAACCTACTAGTATGTTTTTGTAGTGTGGGAGGAAACCGGAGCACCCGGAGGAAACCCACGCAAACACGGGGAAACCCACACATACACCTGCCACTGGTGCGTCCAGCACTTAATGGGTGTTGGAAGGGGAGTAAGGGGCAGCCTAACCACTAGATAAGCACCAGACACACCCCAGGGGTGTAGCCACAAACCCGTTTCGACGTGACCTCTCCCGCTGTCCTGTTTCCCAGCTCTCCAAATTGGAAGGAACTGGACCAAGACTGATGAGAATGAAACCTATCAAATTATTACTTAACAGTACCTCATAAATATTGGTCATGAAGTCTCTCTGGTTTCTGGTTTACTGTTAATAGACTGCACTAGCATGTATATTCATCATTTCTGTTACTGTCTACTGTAAGTGCATGAAGTAATCTGAATCCTATGAAAAATTATTAAGGATTTCCAGTGGCAAACTATTGGATAGTTCTGGAAACGGGACAGGCACCATTTCATTTGTATATATATATATATATTAAATGTGTATTTGTGAGCTTAATAATATACAGTAAATAACTAGTGTGTTTTTGCAAAACTAAATATGCCCTCTTCTTTCACTTCTCTGCAGCAGGTTTTTATGTTTGACGAAACAGGCAGAGTTTGAGTGACAGTTTTATAGACTTGCTGTGCAGGACAATTGATTACCTATAAGACAATTACTTGATGGATTCATTTAATGTTTATCTAATAGTTATTATTAAGACAGATTAAACACAATTGTTACTTGATAAAAAAGGAAAAAAACTAATTTAATTATGATTTAAAGTGAGTTTGTGCTATATGCTGTCGCACAACATGTACAATTCAATCAGTTTTGCAGCTATATATGGATGTTTATGGTGCTGACTTATTCCCTAATTGGGCAAAGAGATATTTGGTAAAGAACAATGAAAAGGTTAAAAGGTTGGCTCTTCTTTCTTCCTTAAATCTTAGTTCAGCAATAAACTTCCCGTGTTTGTGTCTTTTTTTCCTCACTAATTACTTTTTAATAGATATATACGTCATTGCAATGTCACTTAAAATAACACAGCAACATAAACTCATTCATAGACTTTTGAGTGTAAATGATAAAATACAGAAAGAACTTGATAGCAGATATCAGGGATAAATAGAATACAGTGATAGCTTTCCATCAATCAGATGCAGACACTGGGAGTCCCATGAATTCCAATATATAATATAATAAAATAATATAATTATACATATAATTTATAGTGATGAGCACAACTTATAAATGCCTCACAATAAATGTATTATAGCAATGTAGCCTTGAATTATGGATAGAGTATCCATAAAATGTTTATCTTTTATATAATGTGAAATGTCATCTGCTTAAGGTTATTTTATTAATTTTTTTGACTGCATGTTCCTTCTACTAACTAGTTATTACAGAATTTTGGATGTCGCGCCATTTCACTTGTTTTCATGGGTTTCAGGGGAGAGGGGTTGAGTCAGCATTGTATGGCCTAGAGTGGCTGCAAACCTTGCACCCATGGTGGTTCCACCACCATTTCTTATATTACATTAGCAGATACCAGTGATATATTAAATTGAGTTAGATACATTTGCATAGACAGAAATTATGAAAGTCAACTGAATAATGATCTTGGAATAAACATCTGATTCTTAGAAGTTCCAGTGTTTGGGAGATCTATCTCACCCACACCTCGCCTTTAATGCCTCTTTAATGAGCAATTCTCCTGCTGTAGCTGCCAGAAATCCCAAAATTTCAGCTGTTATTATGTTTAAAGAACAGCGATTGGATGGCCGCAGCAGCCTTCCAATAAGTACTCTGAGCACATGAATGAATGAAATTAGACAGTGTTGTCTGAAAGCCAGAGTCTTGTGCTCTATGAACAAACCAACATGAGTGGTGAGAAGACCTTGAGTGAGACTGTCCTGTCTGTACAACAAGCAAGTCAACTCATGTTGGTGTGAAGGACTTAGCTGGCTGGGTATGTTTAATTGACAGGCTTGCATAGGACAATTTTACTAATTGGGCAAAAAGAACATATATCGTGAACGCAGAAGCACAGGAAGTCCATCATTAGACTTCATATGGTGTGTGGAATGGAGAATAGTATAGGTTCTTAAAAGTCTCTTCTTGGCATGTTCTTGACCAAGGTAATCCTGGAGACTCTAGTAACCTCAACATAGCCCTCGTAATCCTAGTAGGTGCATAGCACTAATGTACAAATCATCATTTAACACTTGATTTTCCACTTCAAATAAGAAAATAGCTTTCTTCTGCTATCTTGATGGGATACAGTTACAAGCCCCACCCCCTAAGTTTTGGAAATTAGTTAGGAAACCAACTATTTGAATGTTTGCCCAGCATTTAGTTAAAGCAGCTCCAGAGAGGTGGTTTGGGCCATAAGTTAATTGTTTTAAATTAAAACAAAAGGAGTGGGCTGAGCAACTATAGGTGCACACAAAATGCCAGGGGACCACCAGGCGACCTGAATGCTGGATCCCAAGTAAATCATCTTTTAGGACTGTGTTTTACTTTTCAGGCCATAACTAAAAGCTCAGGATCTCACCTTTACTGCAGTGATTCTCAAGCTGACAGACAGACTTGCTGTTGAGACAATTGTTAATTGTAGGTGAAGCTCACTTGCCTCAATAAAATAGATATGTGCAGTCTACATGTGAGAGGAGAGGAAATACAGGAGCTACAATGATTGTAATGGACAAACCCTTAAGAGACTGAAAAGAAAGGGACGATAAATACAACATACCTATAAATATATAAATAGGATATTAATGCGATGTTATTCTGGACGGATATTTCTCTCATCCTAGGTGGTAGGGACACACTGCACATACATCTGTCACACTGCACATATATCTACCACATTGTACATATATCATCATCATCAGTTATTTATATAGCGCCACTGATTCTGCAGCGCTGTACAGAGAACTCACTCACATCATTGAGGCTTACAGTCTAAATTCCCTAACACACAGACAGACACACGCACGCACACACACACACACACACACACACAGACTAGGGTCAATTTTGATAGCAGCCAATTAACCTACTTGTATGTTTTCTGAAAGTGGGAGGAAACGGGAGCACCCCGTGGAAACCCATGCAAACACGGGTAGAACATACTAACTCCTCACAGATAAGGCCATGGTTGGGAATTGAACTCATGGCCCCAGCGCTGTGAGGCAGAAGTGCTAACCACTAAGCCACTGTGCTGTCACAATGCACATACATCTGTCACAATGCACATATATCTGGCACACTGCACATATATCTGCCACATTGCACATACACATATATCTGCCACACTGCACATATATCTGTCACACTACACATATATCTGTCACACTAAACATATATCTGTCACACTAAACATATATCTGCCACACTGGACATATATCTGCCCCACTGCACATACACTATATCTGCCACACTGGACATATATCTGCCCCACTGCACATACACATATATCTGTCGCACTGCACATACACTATATCTGCCACACTGGACATATATCTTCCACATTGCACATACACATATATCTGTCACACTGCACATATATCTGTCACACTGCACATATATCTGCCACACTGCACATATATCTGCCACATTGCACATACTCTATATCTGCCACACTGCACATATATCTGTCACTCTGCACATATATCTGTCACTCTGCACATATATCTGTCACACTGCACATATATCTGCCACACTGCACATATATCTGCCACACTGCACATACACTATATCTGCCACACTGCACATATATCTGTCACATTGCACATACACATATATCTGGCACACTGCACATATATCTGGCACACTGCACATACACTATATCTGCCACACTGGACATATATCTGCCCCACTGCACATACAAATATATCTGTCGCACTGCACATACACTATATCTGCCACACTGGACATATATCTGCCACATTGCACATACACATATATCTGTCACACTGCACATATATCTGTCACTCTGCACATATATCTGTCACACTGCACATATATCTGCCACACTGCACATATATCTGTCACATAGTACATATATCTGTCACACTGCACATATATCTGTCACACTGCACATACACTATATCTGCCACACTGGACATATATCTGCCCCACTGCACATATATCTGTCACACTGCACATACACTATATCTGCCACACTGGACATATATCTGCCATACTGCACATATATCTACCACACTGGACATATATCTGTCACACTGCACATACACTATATCTGCCACACTGCACATATATCTGCCATACTGCACATATATCTACCACACTGCACATATATCTGCCACACTGCACATATATCTTCCATACTGCACATATATCTGCCACCCTGCACATACACTATATTTGCCACACTGCACATATATTTGTCACTCTGCACATATATCTGTCACACTGCACATATATCTGCCACACTGCACATATATCTGCCACAGTGCACATATATCTGTCACATGTCACATACACATATATCTGTCACACTGCACATATATCTGTCACACTGCACATATATCTGTTACACTGCACATACACTATATCTGCCACACTGGACATATATCTGCCCCACTGCACATACACATATATCTGTCGCACTGCACATACACTATATCTGCCACACTGGACATATATCTGCCACATTGCACATACACATATATCTGTCACACTGCACATATATCTGCCACACTGCACATATATCTGTCACATAGTACATATATCTGTCACACTGCACATATATCTGTCACACTACACATACACTATATCTGCCACACTGGACATATATCTGCCCCACTGCACATACACATGTATCTGTCACACTGCACATACACTATATCTGTCACACTGGACATATATCTGCCATACTGCACATATATCTACCACACTGGACATATATCTGTCACACTGCACATATATCTGCCACACTGCACATATATCTGTCACACTGCACATATATCTGTCACACTGCACATATATCTGCCACACTGCACATATATCTGCCACACTGCACATATATCTTCCATACTGCACATATATCTGCCACCCTGCACATACACTATATCTGCCACACTGCACATATATCTGCCATACTGCACATTACACATATATCTGCCACACTGCACATACACTATATCTGCCACACTGCACATATATTTGCCACACTGCACATACACTATATCTGCCACACTGCACATATATCTGTCACACTGCACATATATCTGTCACGCTGCACATACACTATATCTGTCACACTGCACATATATCTGTCACACTGCACACATATCTGTCACACTGCACACATATCTGTCACACTGCACACATATCTGTCACACTGCACACATATCTGTCACACTGCACACATATCTATCACACTGCACATATATCTGCCACATTGTACACATATCTGTCACACTGCACATATATCTGTCACACTGCACACATATCTGTCACACTGCACACATATCTATCACACTGTACATATATCTGCCACATTGCACATTGTGGGCGTTGTCGCTTTACAAGTGGGAGAGATGGGAGCTTACTGACAGAATTTATTCCAGGGTGAAATCTATTAATGTCCATTAGGTTCTCTGTCTTTATGTCTTTAGCACTTTACAAATATCATACAAATGTTCCACCTCTCTATAATAGAGCATTAGGCTTATTTCTGAGTCAATACTGCAAACAAAGGCAGCAGTGTTTTCAATGAAAATCCTATTAAGAAGTGAAGTGATTACTACAAGTCGTTAGACTTTCTTGTCAGTACAAAATCATGCAGTTCTCAACTTGAATCCAGAACAGCGATTACTTCAAATGGAGACAGCTTGATGCTTTCCTAATGGCTTAAGCTAAGATTTAAAACTCCAAACCTGTCTATCTCTGCATTAAGTGACATGTATTACTGTGTGTTTTACTAGCCATATTGTTACCATCAATTACAGTAATAACCAGCGGATGCATTTCAGTAACTCATAATATTAAAACAGGTAAAGGGACTGCGCTCCTCTCGAGTTTCAAGAGCAGCTCTCCCCGTAAGGAGAATCCCACCCTTATCAGCAATACATAATATACACAAGGTTTGCGCTCATTGACTAGATGGAGATCTTCCTCTGATGCTCAGATGTTATGAATCAATTTTTAATATACGGCTATCCTGTTGGTATGATACCTCAATATTATGGGACTAACTAATTATAATTTCATTACTGTGTCTTTATTTAATCAAACATTTAAAACATACAGCATTAATAAACTAAAAACACTTCCCTTGGAGTTTTACTATTCATAAAAACAATTAATAATATTATGCATAAAACTAAACTTAAACATAAAATCAGGTCATTGAGAAAAGATCCACAATAATAACAGGGGGCAGGCAAATTTGTATATTGCACTCTGTCCCAATCACTGTAAATCCATAAGTAGCCAATGCACAAATTGATCCAACATATACTCAGTCCAAAAAACTCTTTTCAGAAGAGATTTGTGCAAATACCAATATATGTCCTTTGGTGTCCTGCTTGTGTATTTAGGTTGATAATTCAAACAGAATCAAACATCTCCTTGAAATTGTGGTGGTTATTTAGATGAAATAGTCTCCTGGAGGTATAATATATTGATGTTTGGCTGGTGTCAAACTACGACCTTTCCAGAGTAAAACAGTTAGCGGAAATACTTGAGGTTAGCGATCTCCTTTGATAGGACCTGGGTACCCAGTTGTCTGCTCCCACAAGCTGCAGTTAATGTAGTCAATAGCGGACTAAATAATATACTGAAAAGTTAGCAAGTCTATGTGGCCCCTATGCTTGTGGGGCCCCTGGGTAACCACCCAGCATGCCCGTGTGCGTTAAGACAGTCCTGCAGCACAGGAGCAAGATTTGCAGCAGCTCCTGCACTGTGTTCCATGTGGCTGCAGTAGGGACACTATCAGGCGCCATTTTCCTTCTTTCTTGATTTTTTTCACATGTATTGCTTTCACCCATTATTATACAGTCCCTGGAGTAACACTTTAAATGTCAGTGATGCAACGTGTACCTGTTTATAGTGTACATACAGTAAGACAGACTGATGTTGGGGTATCGGGGGGAACCAATAGTTCTAATAATCACCTTCAATGTTGACCATTCAGATATCAGCTCAGTTAACTGGAGAACAGAAAGACCCATTGACACATTGATTGAATGAAGCCAAGTAGCTATGATTCTATTCTGATTAGAGGACTCTTGGCGTTATTTAAAGGAAAAATCTTATGAGGGGTACAGCATCATCAACAAATCAGATTTGAGATTTAACACATACTTGCCAACTCCCGGAAACTTGCTTCCGGGAGTTGGGGGCGTGACTGGAGGTCGGGAGGGGGCGGGGCGAGACCAATCGCGTCATTTTGGCCCCGCCACCCGCAAAAAAATTTTTACTGTGCGTCGCGGGGGGGCGGGTCCAAAATGACGCGATTGGTCTCGCACCGCCCCCTCCAGCCCTCTAAAATGGCGTGATTCACAGAGAATCACTTCAAATGACGCGATTCTCTGTGAAATCTTGGATCCGGGAGAAATGCCAGCTCCCCGAATTTCTGGAGTCTCCCGGACTTTCCGGGAGAGTTGGCAAGTATGATTTAACAATATTGCATACAAAAGCAGAAAGTTATTTTTAAAGATATTTTTAAGCATTGTCTGAAAAGGTGTGATATTTCTTTTAACCTTTTCTTATTATTCTGCAGTAAACTTTTGTTCCAGTGCTATAGGTGGGTTTGAGCTTACATCAAAGTTACTTTCTATTTAGCTTTTTTCTGCCAAGCTAGCATATTAAAATAACCATTTCCAGTTAGAGACTAGCAAGTCTGTAAAAACAAATGCAAACCACAAAGCAAGTTCATGTCGAGTTCATACATCTATTCTGCAAATTCTGTATAATTGTTTAGCTATTTATTATTAAGGGTCCATAGGCCCCCACACTGACAAGCACAACAGGTGGTTCTAGCTTTAGTACAACAGACTGAAAAAGGAGTTTTCTTCAAAACACTACAGGCAGACGTATAATTACAGCATTAGCAGCCTATGCAGATGCAATAGGGCCTGCAGGGCCAAGAACCGTCCTCCATATAAATGTCACTGTTGCCACTGTCCATTCCACTTTGTGACACTGTATTTCCACTTTTCAAACCCGCAGCTTGATAAATTTACCTCTAAATGTGAGCTGCACTGCCACCTAGGAGGTCAGTTCGCAGAATGCACACACCACATGCTTTAAGATTTCAGACTACAGTTCTACAGTGCTGTTATTTAAGTGACGCTCCATTGGCACATACTGTATCATAGAGCTAGATACAGGTGGTCACATAACATCCTCTCTGTCCCAAGAGCTTCACTACACTGACAATGCTGTTTCAGAGCCTCCACTAGTTCCCTATGTAGCAGCATAGTTAATAGATAGATGAAGACTCATGCACCACTGCTCAGTTGCAGAAACTGGTGTCTCTCAAATGGTAATTTGAGAGTTTACAGGCAGCAGTGCAGTTCACAATAGACCTAATAGATTAATGTTACTGTTATACACTATAGTGAGGCCTACACTGCATAAAGGATTATGGGAAATGTAGTCCTTTGACCAGCGAATAGTGGTTAGGAAAGCTGATAGAATGTTGTAAAGATGAAGTATGATATTATTAAGAAATTCCTGCACTGCACATTGGTGATTTAATACTATTATAGAATCCCAGCATTTATAAATATAAATGTAGTTATAATAAATACAGTAGTAAACTTATATATTTACTGAAAATTAAAAATATATATAAGGTACAGTTAAGTGACACAAATTAAACTATATTTTTTAGGATATAGCAAAGTTGTGGAGTTACCTAGTAAGAAGGGGGGGTCTTGAAAATGATGTTATGGTAATAATTAATTCCTGTTGATGCCACTGATTATATGCAAAAGCAAACAAAATTATATATAATAAAACATGAAATGTTATTTATTTCATTGTGTGCTAAGAAGACTATATGCATGAATTTAAAAAATGTAACTAAAATGAAAACACTGTTTCCAATGTAATAAAAACCTGTATGCAAAAAACATATTTTACTAAGCATTATTACATTCATTCAAATAAGGTTATTTACTTGCATTAATTTCTTAAAAATAATCTGTATAATTACTATTAAAGCATCAATCCCACATAGAAGATTTATTTTATTTTCTTCTTTAATTATTCGTTAGCTATCCTCCTCTAGATCAACCATCTCAAAAGCTCTCGTTGGCAAAAAAAATGAATGCCAGACACAGACACAGTCAGTCTGCTACCCTGACACAGGCTCACAGCTCTCAGCATGTCACGTGATGACAGAGGGGGAGTATAAGGATGTCATAGTGCAGACAGAGCTCAGTGGGACGCTCTAAAGCCTTCTCTGGTCACTACATCATGTGCCATGTGACTGTGGTTTCCATGGTAGTCGTGAATCATAAATGATCAATAGCAGCCTGAAGAAAAAAAAACAAGGAACGTTGGTACCAATATTGTTCTTGTAGCCTACCAAAATGATTTATGTAAAAAAAAACAACAGATTTTTTCATGGTATATGCAAACAATAAAAACTACAACATTTAGTAGAAGTGCCTTATTTTAACCCTTTCAACTGATTTAGTTTTTTTTAGATCAGACATATTTTACTGTAGGGGGTGTTTCTGTGGATACGAGTGTCTATAGTCTACTTGTACAGTCTTGTGTCCTTCTTTGGCCAGGATTTATGAGGCTTCTTCTTGTTGTATGAAAACTTGGTATTAAAGGTGTACTTATGCATAGCTATACTATTGAGTGATACACGGGTGCTTTGAGCACCTACGTGTTTTACCCCTGGTAGCCAGTGAGTACTCCATTTGCCTGCAAACAACAAACAGACAAAGCACTGGGTTAGTATGTGCAGGTAAATGGAACGTCTAAGTGCCTAGTTTAATGCACAGGTACACAAAGCTAGCCTTAACTATCAATAGATACAATATCTATGGCAATTAGCCAGCAGTACCTGGCTACCAAGATGTTCCAGGTTTGGATGTACGGAGATCATCAGCTCATGCCCAAGCCACGGACTCCTTCCTTGGAAATATATTCACTTCTGCTACATAGGGATCTATTTACCCTTCTAAATTAAATCTTTGACCACCCAATTCCTCAATAAAATATCACAGGGGCACCAGAGAGATGCTCAGCTCCTCAGTGACACGGCCAAAAGCAGTAACAGCAGTGTTACTGCTAGCCAGTGCCGTAACTAGACATTTTAGTGCCCTGGGCGAGACAGGGCACCATCGCCCCACATCTAAGTGGGAGTGACATTTGTAAGTGGGTGTGGCCAACCTAATCTAGGGGGGTAGGTTATCAAAGGAGAGCAGACAAAGAATGAGAGAAACTGTGTAAGGAGAGAGAAAGAGAGCAAGAAAGAACAATAGAGAGGATAATGAAGGAGAACCATAGAGAGGACAAGGAAGAAAAGAACCAGAT
The DNA here is from genome assembly GCF_038048845.1 of Mixophyes fleayi. NCBI lineage: Eukaryota > Metazoa > Chordata > Amphibia > Anura > Limnodynastidae > Mixophyes > Mixophyes fleayi. Next base: position 239,770,570 of record NC_134406.1, read on the forward strand.
AGGAAAATGGGAGAAGTCAGTGAGACAATGGGAAAGGTAAGAACTTGAGAGTATATGAGGAAGTGGAGAACTAGACAGAGCATGATGAAGTGGAGAATAAGGGAGGATGAAGAAGAGGAAAATCAGAGAGAGGGTTGTAGAATGGGAGAACCAAAGAATGATGAGAGAGAGCACATATTGCTGATAAAGGTGAGGAAAAACTGTGACAACCAATATGGTGGAATCGTATAAGGAAGATGAGATAGAAGGAGTGAAAAAGCATGAAGCAGAGGAGAAATTGAGAGAAAGGAAGATGAGAAAAGAGTAAAACAGTCAGATAATAAGGAAAGTAAAGGGAGCATCATATAATGATCAAGAAGACAAACATAATGAGAGGGGAGGTAAAGAGAGAGAGAGGGGGAGGTAAAGAGAGAGAGAGAGAGAGAATGAGAGAGAGAGAGACAGAGAGAGAGAGAGACAGAGAGAGAGAGAGACAGAGACAGAGACAGAGAGACAGAGAGACAGAGAGACAGAGAGACAGAGAGACAGAGAGACAGAGAGACAGAGAGACAGAGAGACAGAGAGAGAGAGAGAGAGAGAAAGAAGCTGAAATAGATAGCAAAACAAGTAGAAAATGAGAGAGGAGGCAGTAGCCATATGGGGTGGAAAGAAGGCATGATTACATTATAGATTATGGTTATCTGTGTTCTCCTATCCCCTGGCAGCAGTACAGAAAGGAAGAGCAAGCTTTGTGCATTCTTGAAAAAACACGGCAAGAAGCACCGTGGGTAACAAACAAGCAATCACACACACAGGCTCTTTTACTTATCCGCAGTAGAACGCATGTGCGTTCCACCAACAGGAAGTTTGGCATTTGGAACGCAAGTTTGCATTCCAAATGCCGGAACTGGAAACCTGCAGTTATTTAAAAAGAGAAAAAACTTTATTTAAAAATTATTTTTGTTTTAATTATAAAGCATTTTTCTTGTGTACCGGCATTGCTATCGCCATCCGGAGATGGCAGTACCAAATGGAGAACAATGGTGGGGCTTTGCCTGGGGAAGCTTTGCCTGCAGCCCTCAATGCAGTGTACTGCCAGCGATAATCCTTACCGGCCCAGGGGCTTTGATCAATAGGGAGAAATCTGTGAAAAACCATCTATCCCCTTTACTGGATCTTACTGAATATAGCAACGCATGTGGGAGTTTTCATTCTCCTTAATTCGCCAGAGCCAGAGGATGTGGAGGAAGATAGATCTGTAATACTACAAGATAACCCTAGCAGCCTAAATCATTTTTCTCTTTAAAGAGAGTTTAAGAAAACACTGTTCAGTGTCCTGAGCCTGGTTCTTCTGAGAGAAAATATATGTATACAATTCTTTACCATTTACCACTCTGATGATTATCTCAATATTAAAATATATTAAAGTTGCAAAAAATATTTTAAATATCACTGCTGAATGTATACATAAAAACATTACATTTACAAGCATTTAATCTCTACATTCTACATCAATCTCTACATTCTACATCCCAGAAAGCAACACACTTTTAAATATATTATAATTTCCTTGTAGTAAATGAACAAGGAAGTTTTTGAGAAGCCGTTTTTGAACAGCAATTTAAAAAATTTAAGTAAACTAGATCAACGGAGATTTTTACTTAGGCTGCAGTTGTATTGGATATGAAACAGCAGTCACAAGTGGAGCTTGGCTGCCCTCTTGTGTCACAAAATGGCATTTCCCCAATAAATGGTTCTATGTTACATTAAGTCTAACGTTCGAACGTTCTATAAAGTGATTTGTTTGCCTACTGTTGTATCCAGTGGTCAAAATTAGAAGGGGCGGTATGGAAAATGTAAGTGAATGGAATCTGATAGTTTTCCAATGAAGGCAGTAGGAGAAGTGGCGGAAAAAAAGTGTTTCTCCTCTCAACTTTCCTTCAAAATGATCCTTCTTTTGAAATTCTTTCAAACTCTCACCCACTGTTCATGTAGGTAAATGGCCAACAGTTTCCATGGTTGCTATGCAGATTCTAAGGATGAAGGGACAGAATGTGGTGTTTGGCTTTATGACCAATATAATGTTTAAATATATCCTAACACCTTTGAGGGAAGCAGGGCCACCTTAACAACATTACGGGCCCCCGGGCAAAGCAGTGCACCGGGGCCCCTACACATTATTTATATATATATATATATATATATATATATATATATATATATATATATATATAATAACAAAAGGAGGCATTTAGCTGGCAATATGCAGAGAAAGCAGGGAAGTAGAGTAAAACATTGGCACGGTTATGTACCTAGGTGGAGATTAAACCAGGTAAAGACATATGTGTAGTTTAAAATTGGTTTACTTACATGATTTAAAAGCTGCTTCCTCTCAGCAAACAGACAGGGTGGGTCTGATAGTCTAAACAGAGCAAGGGATGGGCGTTTCCTTTTAATGAGAAGGTGGGTGTGTCACCTGTCCATCAAGCTAGGCCTGTGGGAGGAGTGGCAGGTATAAAACCCTGCTTGTTTCATTGTTCAGGGAGATCAACGCTGGGCTAGCTGGCTGATCTGGACAGAGAGCTGGACTATGTATAGTAAGCGTTGAGGGTCTCCATAATTGCTGTGCAAGTATACGGTGTCAAAACATTATTACCATCCTGACAATAAAGAACCATAAAAAGGAAGAAGTTGTACGCGTGTGCTTCTGCAGTAGCGGGCTCTTGCCACAAGTGGTGTCAGGAGTGGGATGCTCCGGGAAGCAGGTTTCCGCTACCCAACCCGCGCAGACGTCAACATGGAGGAAGTACTGAGAACCCTTGTGAATGTGGCCGCTGCGCAGCAACAGCAGCAAGCTCAGATGCTACAAGTCGCCGAGGCACAGGTGGAAAACACAAGGCTCTTAAGAGAAGAGTTAAGCCAGGTGAGACATGACAGAAATGAACCACCTGGTCCTGTTCTCCTGAAAATGTCACCAGCTGATGACGTAGAAGCATATCTGGTGTCTTTCAAGAGACTTGCAAAAAGGGCAAAATGGCCTCCTAAAGATTGGGCTGAGAGACTGGCGCCATATCTGACTGGTGAAGCTCAGCGAGCTTATATGGATCTAGATGAGGAACGGGCCTCTGATTATCTGTGTCTAAAGTCTGAGATATTGGCTCGCATTGGAGTTTCCGGGCCAGGCAGAGCCCAGCGCTATCATCAATGGCGCTATGATAAAGAAAAACCGGTCAGAGCGCAAGTGGCTGAGCTTTCTAAAATTTTAAAGAAATGGCTGCAGCCTGAGGAGAATTCGCCTTCTCGGATTATTGAAGTTCTGGCGATAGATCACTGCATCCGGGGGCTGAACCGCGATTTGCAAAGGTGGGTTCTGCAATCAGACCCACAAACTTATGAAGAGCTTGCCACCGTGGTAGAAAGGTTTTGTGCGCTACAGCAAAGGACTAAAGAACCTGCATTTGTGCCAAAGCCGCTGCCACGCCAAAAGCCAGGTTTGACAATCCTTGCCACAGGGCCCAATGGCAAAACTGCTACGGACAGAGGGCCAGGTGCAAAGCTGTCTAATCTGAAGTGTTTTGAATGTGGTGAGCCAGGCCACTTTAAGGCAGAGTGTCTTAAACTACAGGAACCCATGGACTGTTCTGTGGCACATATTGGGCCTGCATTTCCAAGCTGTTTTACCATGAGTCCCACATCAGGAAGTCCTTGTTTGTTCCGGGTGACTGTGCTAATCAACCAAAACCTTGTTCTGGCCTTGGTTGACTCGGGGAGTGAACTCTCATTGGTTTCCAGCTCTGCTTTACCCAAAACCATAACTTCTCGGTTGCCCAAAGTGAAAGTTCTTTGCGTACATGGCACAACAGAGGAGTATAAAAGAACAATACTACCAGTCACACTCAAAGACAAAACTGTTATGGTGGTAGCTGCCATAGCACCTAAACTCCCATATCCACTCATTTTGGGGCGAGACTTCCCACTGTTTAATGATGTCCTCGGTGAGCGGATCCGACCGGACATGCCGGCAACTGATGCAACGGTCGGAAGCCCGGTCTTAAAGGAACCGCCTAAGAATCCACAACATCTTTGGGAACCGCCAAACCGGAATGCCATCCTGGGAGTCACAGCAGGAGTTCCACAAAAGCATCCAACTGTGGGGAAACATGGACAGTCCAAACTAGCATTGGTCGGTGATGTTGCAGATGAGCCCACCCCGCCTGTCAGTGAGGATACGGACTGGTCCGCAATACCAATTTCGTTTCCTTTGCAGGACTTTGCTCGAGACCAACTTAATGATGCCACTTTGGAACATGCCTTTAAAAGTGTGACTGAGGTAAATGGGGTAGCGAAAGCAGCCGCCCAGCCTGCAGAAGGTATACCATATTTTATTGTTAAAAATAATTTCCTGTATAGAGTTGCTAATGTGCAGGGGGAAAAAGTAGAACAATTAATGGTTCCTCAGGTCCATGGTCCGTGTTAAAAGCAGCACATACACATGTCTGTGGGGGACACCTAGGGGAGGATAAAACATGGGAACGAGTTCTGCTTAGGTTTTACTGGCCCGGTGTACACATGGCAGTGAAAAAGTATTGCCGGTCCTGTCCCATTTGTCAGAGAACCTGTCCCAAACCCATGTACAGGGCACCTCTCATTCCAATACCAATAGTACAAGTTCCCTTTGAACGGATAGCTATGGACCTTGTGGGGCCCCTGGAAAAATCCGCACGTGGGCACCAATATATACTAGTGATGCTTGACTATGCAACCAGGTATCCAGAGGCAATTCCCCTACGAAACATAAGGTCCAGCAGCATAGCTAAAGAACTTGTATTGATGTTTACACGCATGGGAATACCCAAAGAAATTCTCACAGACCAGGGTACTCCATTCATGTCTAAACTGATGAAGGACATGTGCCAGTTGCTAGGGGTTACGGCGCTTCAGACCTCTGTATACCATCCACAAACAGATGGCTTGGTGGAACGCTTTAACCGCACATTAAAGCACATGCTCAGGAAAGCAGTGGCTCAAGAGAAAAAACATTGGGACACTCTTATTCCCTATTTGATGTTTGCCATCCGTGAGGTACCTCAAGCTTCAACAGGGTTTAGTCCCTTTGAGTTATTGTTTGGGAGACAGCCCAGGGGTATCTTGGATATGTTAAAAGAAGGGTGGGAGCAGCAAGGTCCCAGGGAGCCAAATCTGGTACAATTTGTGTCCCAAATGTATGAGAGGCTAGGAAAGATAGGGCCCATTGTGCAGCAACATGTAAAAGAGGCTCAGGAACGACAGAAGAAGAGTTATGACAAAAGTGCTGTTTGATCTTTCAAGCCTGTGGACAAGGTCCTAGTCCTGGTTCCTACCCAGGAAAGCAAACTTTTCGCCCATTGGCAGGGTCCATATGAAGTTCTAGAGGCTGTCGGTCCTGTCAATTACAGAGTCCAATAGTTAGGTAGGAGAAGGGAGGAGCAAATATATCATGTGAACCTCCTTAAACCCTGGCATGATGAGGAAACCTCTCCTCAGGTAGTGAGTACTGCCATTGAAAAGTCTGTGCCCATAGAGCCAGCTTTGTCCATTCAGCAGAGACAACAGACTGAAGAAATGATTCGCCGGAACAGGGATGTCTTCTCTTCCATTCCTGGGCGCACTACCTTAATCGAACATGACATTGTCACTGCGCCAGGAGTCATTGCCAAGCAGAAGCCATATCGTATTCCAGAAGCCAGACGGGTGGACGTGAGAAAGGAGGTCGAGAAGATGCTCCAGTTAGATGTAACTGAAGAGTCCACTAGTGAATGGAATAGTCCCATTGTGCTTGTCCCGAAACCCAATGGGACAATTAGGTTCTGCAATGACTTTAGGCGCCTAAACAGTATGTCGCAGTTTGATGCCTATCCGATGCCACGTGTGGATGAACTAGTGGAAAATCTTGCTGGTAGCAATTATTTAACAACCCTTGATCTAACAAAGGGTTATTGGCAAGTTCCCCTGACTTCCACGGCCAAGCCAAAGACTTCATTTTCCACCCCTGATGGTCTCTATCAATATAAAGTCCTACCCTTTGGGTTGCATGGGGCACCTGCCACCTTCCAAAGGGCTATGAATAAATTGCTACGACCTCACACAGTTTATGCAGCTGCTTATTTGGACGATATAGTGATTTATACCCCAGACTGGGGATCACATTTAGCCAAAGTTGAGGCGGTCTTAGCTTCATTACTGTCCGCAGGGTTAACAGCTAACCCAGAGAAATGTGCCATAGCCACGAGAGAAGCCAAATATTTGGGGTACATTGTTAGTCGAGGGCATGTAAAACCCCAGCTAGACAAAGTGGAGGCAGTCAAAAATTGGACAAGACCAGAGAAAAAGTCACAGTTAAGAACCTTTTTAGGCTTAGTAGGTTACTACAGGCGGTTTGTAAGCCACTTCGCCACTAGAGCTGCTCCACTTACGGACATGTTAAAAAAAAGTTGTCCAGATAGGTTAACCTGGTCTGACTCTGCAGAAACCGCCTGATCTGATCTTCGGTTAGCTCTTTGTTCCTCTCCAGTTCTACAAGCACTAGATTTTACCCGGAGGTTCTTCCTCCAAACTGATGCTTCTGGTGTTGGCTTAGGTGCAGTCTTGTCACAGGAGAAGAATGGAGCAGAAAATCCTGTCCTCTACCTAAGTCGTAAGTTGCTTCCAAGGGAACAAAAATATGCCACTGTGGAGAAAGAATGTCTCGCCATAAAATGGGCTACAGAAGCTCTGCGCTATTATCTCCTAGGCAGAGAGTTCACCCTAATAACAGACCATGCACCATTAAGATGGATGCAGAACAACCGGGAGGTAAATGCCAAGGTAACCCGCTGGTTCTTGGCACTACAACCTTTCAAGTTCTCAGTACAGCATAGGCCTGGGATTCTACACAAAAATGCAGATGCGTTGTCACGAAAATATGCGCTCCTCGCGAAGTCCGCGTCCCCCTACTTGGAGACGATAGGGGGAGGGATATGTAACAAAAGGAGGCATTTAGCTGGCAATATGCAGAGAAAGCAGGGAAGTAGAGTAAAACATTGGCACAGTTATGTACCTAGGTGGAGATTAAACCAGGTAAAAACATATGTGTAGTTTAAAATTGGTTTACTTACATGATTTAAAAGCTGCTTCCTCTCAGTAAATAGACAGGGTGGGTCTGATAGTCTAAACAGAGCAAGGGATGGGCGTTTCCTTTTAAAGAGAAGGTGGGTGTGTCACCTGTCCATCAAGCTAGGCCTGGGGGAGGAGTGTCAGGTATAAAACCCTGCTTGTTTCATTGTTCAGGGAGATCAACGCTGGGCTAGCTGGCTGATCTGGACAGAGAGCTGGACTATGTATAGTAAGCATTGAGGGTCTCCATAATTGCGGTGCAAGTATACGGTGTCAAAACATTATTACCATCCTGACAATAAAGAACCATAAAAAGGAAGAAGTTGTACGCGTGTGCTTCTGCAGTAGCGGGCTCTTGCCACAAGATATATATATATGTTAATACACCATGGAAGCGCCCCTGTCTGTTTGATAATATATATATATATATATATATATATATATATATATATATATATATATATATATATATATAAAAGGTGATTATATATGTGTGTGTAAAAAAAAAAAGTTATATATATATATATATATATATATATCGCTTTTTTTTTTTTCAAATCCCCCTTTAACCTACCCCCCTTAACTTACCTTTTAATCAGCTTGTTCTCCGATGCGATCCTCTTTTCTTTTCTCCGACTCACTGCTGCTGCCTGCTGATTATATTTTTTCACGCGCTGGGGACTTCTCTGTCGTGCTGCGCTCCGCAATGGATGTCGGGCGTGATGACGTCACGCCCGACATTCACTGCAAGCGCCGCACAGAGGAGGAGATTAGGGAGGGATTTACTTTTTTTTTTTTCATTATTAAGGGCCTTACACAGGCACGCGATGCCCCCCAGCCACCCGTACACAGAAATTGGGCAAACCCTGCATGCAGCGCTGCCTCGGACGGGCCCCCTTGCCCACAGGGCCCCCGGGCACCTGCCCATTGTGCCCAATGGAAGAGACGGCCCTGGAGGGAAGACAGTGCCATAAGCAGTGTTTTTCGTTACCTGTAGTGATTGCTGATGCACTATAACATAAATATAACCAGTAACCACCAAGAGGAATCCCAGCCATAGAAATAATAGATAATATTCTAATGTGAATAAACTAATTTTAAAAAGGGACGGAAACAAAATGACTTTCCCACATTTCCCTTATGTCAGTCATGTAGAAAACAACATGATCCTCACATTTGAAACTAGTCTTGTCCTGGCTATTGGTATAAATGCAATGTAGAAAGAACAAGACACAATATTTGTATTTTTCTTTAAATGACTGGAATCCCCTGCTTGATTTCTAATCAATTAGCCGTCTTCAAAAAAATGGAAAGTGGACAGAAACAGCTGATTAATAACATGAGAAAGAGGTGATAGGAGCTGATTGAAATTGGATGCAGGAAATGAGAACTTTGGTGAATGAGGAGATGGTAAAAGCCCATATGTGTAATAAATGGCTTCTGTATGGTGGGAAGCAGCGGTGAGGGCGTAATATAAACATATCATACATCACTACAGATTCTTTTGACTTGTGCTTTATAGACATCAGTGAGATCATGTTGGTAACTGCTGAAATCAGGGCTTTGCTTTTGCTTCCTCTCTCATACACATCCAGGACACTAACATAGCACTATCATTGCTGCCATTTACTCAATATACATCTCTAACACCCTGATACATACAGCCAACATACAGACAGATACCCACATAAGGTAAGTATCTCGCCAAGGGCGTCTCACTGGGATGTGCCTGTAGACTTGGAGCTCGACTACTCTAAAATATGACCTTGAGCTTGTTTGCTTCTCCCATTGGAGGTTCTAGCAGGGCAGCGCTGCTATGGCGATACCTTAGACATTCGGGTAATTTGGTGCTTCTCAAAAGGGGATGACCGTCCTCTTCAGCACATTGCGCAGCTTTGTGAGGAATATAGTGTAAGAAGATGGGGACACGCTATACTAATTGTATCAGCCAAGCCTACTTTAGCTATCAGTATAGTGTTATGTATATTTCAGTCTCACATGCTGATTAAGTTTGGTGATTTAACTCTGCATAGCCTCTTAGTGTCCAGAGGGAAGGGCGGTCCTTCAGCCATGGCTCCCCAGAGGTTTCCTCCACAGGGGGTTTTTCCTCTCCTGAGTGCTGAAGGACGACTCTTTTTGAGTCATGAGGCTTCCGCCATCTTGGTCCTCTTATAGGACAAGTGTAAGATCTACAGGCCAATCCTGGTCCATAATTTTCCTATTTTATGATGCAGATTAAAAAAGTGACATTTTACATGTGATAATCTTAATAAATATATTTTAAAATATATTTTGCCTTATTCTGTCTTTGTTTTATTGATATATGTTGCCATAAGCTGAAGAAGCAGCAGTGAGGTCTAGAAGGTAAATGAGACAGGAGTTAGACATGGAGGGTATTATTGTGTGTGTGTGGGGGGGGGGGGGCTGACAGGATGAAAGTTCAGCTCAGATAAAGCATAGGAAACATTATTTAATCTGATGGCTGATGAGCTAAACACTGAGATGACTATAAAAATAAGAGGGATTTTGGACAAATTATTAAAATTGATAGATGCCTCCGAGCAATATGTGGTCAAGAATTGGTATCGAAAGATTATATTTATCTGTAAGTAAGAGATTAATGAAGGACAATGATAACAATATAATATACAGGTGCTAAACTCCTGTTAGTGGATCTGCTGTTTACAGAATATAGAATATGGTCTTACCCTATACTTGCTTTTATCCACTTTTCTCCTCCTTTACAACAAGTATAAATGAATTGAGTGGAAAATATCAATAGAGGATCCAGACAAATTTACCTTTGCTTACAAAGAAACAATATCTGACCGAAGAATTTGAAAAAAGTTAAAAACAATATAAATGTTGATTCTGTGACGGTCACAATATGTCAGATATTGGCTTCCTTTGAATTAAGCCAAGATGGATTATTGCCACCTCAGGAATGATGAGTCAGCGGCAAATGCAGGATTTGTAGGGGGATGTTTCCACACTACGCCACCAGTGGGCGTGACCAGCATGCATGGGGGTGTGGCTATAATATTAGACAGTACTTGGCTGCTCTCCAACTCTTACTTTCCCTATAATATGCATGAACAATGCTGTATGTATGCACTACTGTTAGGTGCACGCAGTTCTCCCTTTTCAAGCAGAGCCGTGTGAAGTGGGGGCAGGGTCCAGTCACCACAATTATACAGTGCCCCAGGCTTGGAGGGGGGTTTCCAGGCACCAGGAACCCCCCCCGGTCCTCAGTTTGCCTATGTGAGTGGTAGCTCTGGGCTGTGGTAAGGGTCCCAGTGTGTTACTGTGCAACTAGGGTCAATATTTTGAAGGACCTCCAATCCTCTACTTGTTTTTGTTTGAGTACTTGTCTAACATTATTATGTACACTAAAATTCTTAAAATATAAGAAATTTACACTTTATCTAATTTCTAAGACAGTGCTAGTAAGACTGCTTGCCGAGCTTGCCATTTACTACACTTACATTTTTCCGCTTTATGTCTCTCAGAATCTCTTTAACGTCTCCCAGAGTACATCTAGTAATAGTATTGAGGTTTGGTAATTTTCTCACAATATAGTAGCTTGATGCTGTGGCCTAATGGCAATGTGCAAATAAAATAAGCATCCTTAGGCGATGTTGAAACGTAATTAAAACAATAATATGAATATAAACAATTACAAAATAAGCTCAACTGCAGCAATATCTAACACCAGGGAAACAACTAAAAAAAAAATTAATTATACACATAGACATAACAAAATCAGCTGATAATAACATGCATATATCCAGCAATTTATGGAAGCAAGCTTAATTCACAATCACAGTATGTATAAAGGTCAGACGCATGCACTGTAGCAATAAGGAACAGAAAGTCCCACAGATAACTGGAAAAGGCTTAGGAACCAAAAGCTGTGCAGTTCAATCACGTGGTCCGTGTCTTACCAATAGATGTAATTGGAGTGAAGATGACACATGCAACACAAGAGTGTCACAGAGGTTCCAGTAGGACAAAGTCCAATTTCAGGTGTGCTCTTTTGAAATAAATAAAAGATAAAGTCCCTTCTGCTGGTGAACAGGATAAAATGCAGAAAAGCCTTGACGCGTTTCTCCACTATGTCTAGCATTTCTTCAGAAGTCAATATGTGATCCGTGGATCAGGTCCGCTATTTCAATCCGAAGTAACCAATCAGGGTGTATAATTAATTAGTGTTCTCTTGCTGTGGACTCAATGAAAATGGTGGTACACAACATTAAAGTAAAATTATATATCAAAAACTGGTCTTCATTAGTATATAAAAAATATCATCTACATGGCATGTTACAATCTAGACATGAAATACCCCATTGTTAAACATCAAACCAGCATAAAGTTGTCAAACTTTTCCCATTCAAGTAAAAAGAGAAACAGGACAGCATAAGCCGACTAGCAGCACATACAAGTGCTGATAGCCACATAGAAAACCTTGCAAAAAACAATTACTAAGAATCTGCAGGTGGCCAATTGTTAGGGTCACAGTTTATTACTAGATCATTCAGAGAGTAGTCATTGGTGGACATGAAATGTTTGCAGCTACAGCCAGTGGCGCACGCAGGGGGGGTTTCTGGGTCTCCAGAAACCCCCCCCCCCTCTGCTAAAAAGTGCCCTACATATCGGCACTGTAGTATACAGCAGCCGCGGCACTGCCTAAGAAGCTTCTTTGACAACGCCGCGGCTGCTGTATACTACAGTGCAGCCGAAACGGCGGCAGGTCTCTAGGAATTTTTTTGGCCTTCTTCTCGCTGATTTCTACCATCACTTTCACTCATTGTCCCAGAAATAATTTGATTTGCATTACCATGTTACCTGTGTGTGTGTGTATATATTTTTGTTCTTTCTGTATCATGTTGTGTCATGGCTCACTGTTTTCTGTATATGTCATGTACGGCGCTGCAGACCCTTTTGGCGCCTTATAAATTAAAGATAATAATAATAATAATAATAATAATAATAATAATACCGTATTTGCCGGCGTATAAGACGACTTTTTTGACCTGAAAAACATGCCTCCAAGTGGGGGGGTCGTCTTATACGCCGGGTGCCAAACTCAGGGGTCTCAGGGGTGCCGCGGGCCAGCCATAAAAAAAACCAAACAGAAACACTTACCAATCCGCGCGGCGCCGGGACCCAGCATCCTCCTCTCTCACGCAGCTGTCATATCAGTGACAGCTGCTGCGTGAGAGAGGAGGATGCTGGGTCCCGGTGCCACGCGGATTGGTAAGTGTTTCTGTTTGGTTTTTTTATGGCTGGGGCGCGGCAGAGGGGGCAAAGTGAGAGAGGGAGAGAGGGACAGATGAGAGTGACAGGAGGGGGACAGAGGAGAGTGACAGCAGAAGAAGGTAAGTGTTATTAGTATGTGTTATGTTATGTTTGTTTTATGTTATGTCATGTCAATGCAGAGTGTGTGATCAGCATATATGAGTGTGTGTGTGTGTGGGGGCCAGTGACTTCATGCAGTGTGTGTGTGGGGGCCAGTGACTTAATGCAGTGTGTGTGGGGGCCAGTGACTTCATGCAGTGTGTGTGTGGGGGCCAGTGACTTAATGCAGTGTGTGTGGGGGCCAGTGACTTCATGCAGTGTGTGTGTGGGGGCCAGTGACTTCATGCAGTGTGTGTGTGGGGGCCAGTGACTTAATGCAGTGTGTGTGGGGGCCAGTGACTTTATGCAGTGTGTTTGGGGGCCAGTGATTTAATACAGTGTGTGTGGGGGCCAGTGATTTAATACAGTGTGTGTGGGGGCCAGTGATTTAATACAGCGTGTGTGGGGGCCAGTGATTTAATACAGCGTGTGTGGGGGCCAGTGATTTAATACAGTGTGTGTGGGGAAGGTGTGCGGAAGAGGGGGTAGTCTTATACGGCGAGTATATAACAAACTCTATAATTTTGAGTGGAAATGTTGGGGGTCGTCTTATACGCCCAGTCGTCTTATACGCCGGCAAATACGGTAATAATAATAATAATAATAATACCATGACCTTTCAGTGTGGAGTTTGTATGTTCTCCCTGTGTTTGTGTGGGGTTTTTCTCCAACACAGATCAAGAAACACTGGTATACTATCACATCCCATGGCTGTACTAGCTCCTGTGCATGTACAACTACTTATGTTGTTAAACCCAATCTTTACAGAAAACTATACAGTAGGTATAAGTCACATGGCTTTTCTATGCTTCCAGGTTGGGACAGGTTAACAGAGAGATTCCTAGCCAGAAGTGGTATCATTACCACTAGTGGTCGCCGCCTCTCTGCATTGTAGCAGTCGCCACCAGCCATGGGGTCTATACTTGTGGCTGATCTCTATCAGTTCTTCAGTTTGTTACAGTAAGTTAGTAGGCTTCCAGCAAAAATGGACGCCAGTGTTTGTGTGGTACAGAATTTAGAATGTAAGCTGCAATGGGGCAGGGACTGATGTGAATGATTCCACAGACTAGAAACTGAGCGGGTCCAATATGGCTCATGCTCTCCTATTTGGAGATAGGTGCTATATAAAGAAATTATTATTATTATTATTGTTATAACCAAAACCCTCAACGTTTTCAACTATTTCCACCAGCCAATGCAAACTTTTACACCCCCAGCAGACACCACCAACTAGGCCAACAACCCATGTGCTCCCCAGTGAAATCAAATGCAATTGCACTTTATGTATAAAAAGAAACTAGTAGAGAACTGCATAGTTTAATAAAGGGACATAAAAGCCGGCCTTTGTTGCAATAACTGTCATTCTGTCATGAAAGACCACCAATAGCATACCTCCCAACATTTATGTTTTGTAAATTGGGATGCAGCCATGCTCCTCCCAAAAAAATTATCGACAAGGGCGTGGCCATGTCCGCTGGCACATGTGTATCACTTCGGAAGCACTAGACCATCCCAACACTACACTCCTTCCCTGGTCTCCTGGAGACAACTCTCCATTGCTACATGCACCGGTCCATCATCGCCCTGCCATTAACTGTGTTCCTCCCATATTTCCAGTGGGGCAAACATATTGGCCACTGGGGCAGCATAACAGTCCCTCAAAATCAGGAGTTGGAAGGTATGTAACAGGACTTTTCTTTTTTTTTTTAAAAAACTTTAGCCCTATAGTTTGGAATTTAACTCAGTATATGTTGATATTTCTTTTTACGTTTGTAAGAGATGAAGTGATTAAAGTTGAGTGGGGGAAGAAGATGAAAGATCATGCAAAGCAAGTTTTTACAGTGCATTCTTTAACACAAGGAAGCGGGAAAGCGAGGTTTGACCAAGTTTTTCCTTCTTTGTGGTAATTTCTGTTAGATGCTGTAATTAGTAATTTTTGGAGTTATAAGAAGTCTTTAACACAACTGAATTAATATTCTGCATTACATTAATTGGTCCCAGATAATTAATAGTGCTTTAAATTTTCCCCACCTTTGGAACTCCCTGCCCCATCTGACCAGACTTGCAGCCAACTTCCAATTTTTCAAGCGCTCTCTCAAAACTCACCTCTTCATTCTTATCTACCCTGCCCCAAGACAACTCCTTTCTTAAGCTCCACCTGCCCATTGTCCCATCCCCCCATTGTCTCTGTTTGTTTTCTCAACCCTCTAGAATGTTAGCATTCATGAGCAGAGCCCTCTCTATCTCCTGTAGTGCCCTCTCTACCTTCCTTGCGTTACCAATGGTTAGCTGTCTTATTTTATTTTGGATTGAGGGACTAGGCAAGGATTCTCCCTGATCCCCTTCTTTATGCCCAGAGACATTGGTGGCCAGATCCAGAGATCTCCCAGCCATGAAGGATTTATGAGTGGGAGATGTGTGTGGAAAAAGTGGGGCTTTACTCAGACAGCATTTGTGCCGATTTATTTCAATGGATGGAATTTTTTCCTCATGTTAAAATAGCACACTGTGTTCTTCCAAATTACCGCCCCTCCAATTCAATTTTTTTAAATATAGTTTAACATAATAAAATACTCATTAAAACCCCTCATTCACCACTTCAATTTAAAATAAATTATCTTTAATCTCGCAATCTAATGGGAAATTCTCTTAGTTTTTGTCAACGGGATAGAAGTCCTCAGCCCTACCTATGGAATCTGGGAAATATATACTGTGTATATATATATATATATATATATATATATATATATATAGCACGGTGGCTCAGTGGTTAGCACTTCTGCCTTACAGCACTGGGGTCATGAGTTCCCGACCATGGCCTTATCTGTGTGGAGTTTGTATGTTCTCTGCGTGTTTGTGTGTGGGGGGGGAGGGGGTGTGTGTGTGTGTGTGTTAGGGAATTTAGACTGTAAGCTCCAATGGGGCAGGGACTGATGTGAGTGAGTTCTCTGTACAGCGCTGTAAAATAATTGGCGCTATATAAATAAATGATGATGATATATATATAATATATACATGGTATATTTATTTTAATAATATAAGTGCTTTCATTATTTTTTTTAAATACAAAAATAAATAAATTATGAATTACAGTGGGATTTAAGCACAATGGTGCTGATGCACATTGGTCGCAAAATTGGCATAGTTTATTATTAAAAACGTTACATGCAAAAATATAAAATCTACATCCATATATGCATGGATCTTATGGATATAGGAATAAATGCATGTATATAAGTAAAACATGATGTTATGCTATTAAGCGCCCACCTGCCTGCTGTCCCAGAGTCTTGGGAGACAGCGGGATTTCTGAGAGTTCTGGCAGGGTTCCAACAGAGCAGTGCGCTCGCTAGGATCCCGCCCACTTCCAGCAGAGCAGTGCGCCCTCTAGGATCCCGCCCACTTCCAGCAGAGCAGTGCGCCCTCTAGGATCCCGCCCACTTCCAGCAGAGCAGTGCGCCCTCTAGGATCCCGCCCACTTCCAGCAGAGCAGTGCGCCCACTAGGATCCCGTCCATTTCTCTCGTCTGTTCTGCATTTTGCTAAATTCCCTAGGGGAAAACAATATTTGTGTATTGAAACTTGGTCAAGGAGCTATTAGATAAGTTCCCTCCAGCTGAAAATCGACATTTACATGCTGATTTACAACTGAAGTCTGGTAGAAATCCTAATAGAAAAGGGGGATTGCTTTTATGTTTGAAGATTTATATTGAAGTGGTTACATTGTAAGTGTAAAGAGTCTTTTTAAGTTATTTGAAAGTATTACACGATATGTGCGTATATGTGTTTTGGCCACCAGTGCAGCATAAACTCATAGAACTTGTAGACGAGGTCTTCACCTTTAGCAGCCGCCTTTCCCGTAGAGACTGGTTATACTCACAGGTACTCAGATGCCCCCAGGTCTTATGCTCAGAGTAGTATGAGTTTATGCTTACACGGTAGCGTACAGGTATAGGAGGTTGCACACAGAGCAGCGACAGGGCAGGTGTCAGCGGACTGGGCTGGGCACCAGAGGATATGTCAGGTATAGGCAGAAAAATCAAGGTCACAGGCACAGGTTCAGAGTCCAGGGACAGGCGTAAGATCAGGGTCACTAGCAGAGGTTCAGAATCCGGGTTCAGGCAATAGATCAGGGTCAGAAGTACAGGTTCAGAGTCCAGGAACAGACAAAGGTCATACACGGGTAATCAATCTCAGGTTAAACACCAAACACAGGAACAAACAGCAGGCAGCAGTACTGGAACAGGACGCTATAACCGGCTCAGATCTCACTGCCTTAAGTAGTACTAAGAGCCAATCAGGACAGAAGAGGACAGGGCTGACAATCAGCCTCAGGAGGCAACTAATTTATTACTAGCTAGAACTAGCATAGGTAATAACATAACCAGGAAGCATGTATAAAAATATAAGTGAACCAGTTTAAATCATATGAGAGCTCCCCCTGGTGTTGGAGGATGTCCCTACACCCTCCTACATCTATGCCACAAGGATAATAACAGAGCACAGAAACTAAAGCACACGCCCGGGTGCTAGTTCACGCCAGGATGTGGCGTACCGCCGCGGCTTGTGACAATATGGACGTGTGGCAAGAATCTGAAAATTCAGTCCCTAATATCATCAAACACATGAACCTATAACCTCAAATTTACCACAAACTACAGCAAAATCAAAGATGAGTTTTTGGTCCTACAAATTTTCATGCAAGACAACAAACCAGAAACAAAAACCTTCCACAAACAAGTAGATATCAACAACTACATCCTGGCAAACAGTGGACATTACCCAAACTGGCCCCAAAATATACCACGGAGCCAGTTAAATAACATAAGATGGCATTGCTCAACTCTGGA
This sequence comes from Mixophyes fleayi, assembly GCF_038048845.1. NCBI lineage: Eukaryota > Metazoa > Chordata > Amphibia > Anura > Limnodynastidae > Mixophyes > Mixophyes fleayi. The sequence continues at coordinate 239,787,926 of NC_134406.1, forward strand.
TAACTATTCAACTTGCCATGTGGGCAAGTTGAATTAAACCTTCTGCGTCCTACAATATTTGAACTGTTGGTACTTTTAGGACACTAACTGGATACTCTGGACTTTTCTCCTATATATTTATATTATCCAAAGATGCTGATAACTGTAAGAACAATAATTTTGCTTTGTGATTGCACCCACACCATTGAGCTATTTGACATATATTAGGGCCTATATACAGTAAATACTGCAGTCAGTGCTGTTCTGGGGCATGTGAGGACTGAGGAGAATGCAAATGTATGCTGGTGTTACTGGAAGGATTGGAAGTCTGCCAATGTATTATTTGCTTGTGTTCTAGGAAAGTCCCAGGGGCCTCCCGTATATAGGTGAGTTTCATTTTGGTTCTCTAATGTTTTTCTTTGAACCTGCGACAAGATTTTTTACATTTTCATGTGTTCCTGTCTCTAAAATTCACTGCCAACAGATTGGAAGAATGAACATACAAACACAAGATGATGCATTGATATTTACTAAGAATCTTCTGATGTAATCTGCTTTGCAGAACATCCAGTCATACAAACACATGTATAAATCGAATCAATGTTAATTATTTAGGGTGCATTTTCCTCTGTATTCTCTCTATATATACTGCCATAATTCTCCGAAAAATGAGGGTTCCTTGACAGGCTTTGTTCATTTGGTTTGTACGAGTAATCTGGATAATGTTGACGTTATTCATGTTCTAGATGCATTTCATAGCATAAATATATATCAGGTTGTATTTTCCCTGGGTGCAGAGGTATTTGGCTAATTTATAAAACCACAATATACTACTCAAGGAACAAAGGGAGTAAGACATGAATTATGCTAGAGAACAGTTGTATTAGGAGATATTGTAAACATCTGCAGCCCGGCCCTCAGTACCCCTGAAGACAGTGATATAATCAATACTGTATACTGTCATTCCCGACCATGGCCTTATCTGTTTGTATGAGTTTGTATGATCTCCCAGTGTTTGAATGGGTTTCCTCCCACACTCCAAAAACTTACTAGTAGGTTAATAGGCTGCTATTAAATTGACCTTAGTATGTCTCGGTCTTTGAGTGTTAGGGAAGTTAGACTGTAAGCTCCAATTGGGCAGGGACTGATGTGAGTGAGTTCTCTGTACAGCGCTGCGGAATTAGTGGTGCTATATAAATAAACATTAGGTAGATTTATATTCTTTCATTTGAAAAAAAATGTTGACTGTGTAAATGATAAATAAGTGTGTTTGGTGGGGGGATGTCCGGGTCTATTACAGGACTGGTGCAGCTAGATGGGACAGTGTGTAGGATGTGGGGTCTCTATGCCATAGTGGAAACCACTAGTCAGCCTAGGGCTGGAGGCTCTATGCCAAGAAGCGGAGGCATAAAGAAACACATGCCCATACTTCCCAGCACTGAAAAGCGCTGGGGCTCTTACTGGTTTTAAGCCCCCCAGTTCATTATACTGAAACTACAGTTATTGTGGATGCATTGGCAACCCACCACTGTAAAGGCATGCTGATGTTTGTTGTTCTACAAGTGTCAGCATGCCCTTACAGTCAATGGCTGCAGTAAGCAGCTGGTGACAGTGTCTGTGACGTGCTGAGCCCCTGCTGATAAAATTTGCATGAAAAACATTTAGCTTTGTGTGCAACTTCCTTCTCGCCCAACCCCACACTTTTCACACAAGCTCCAGTGAGCAGATATTTATTTGTTACAATTTATTTAAGGAATACTGTGAGCATTATAAGTCGGCTAGTTATCACGCCAAATTAAATAGACCCCTCATCTAGAAATTAGTTTCCCTGGAACCCTGAATATATTAAGCTTTTCTTGATCATTGAAACCCAGTTACTCCCATTTCTATAGATAGACTAGAATATTACCATAAAATATTTTTTTAGGTTTTAAAAATGTAATAAATGTAAAAACGATTTACTGTACTCAAATACAAATTGGGGAACACTTTCTAGCACTGCTATGTAAAGCAAAAAGACATGTTTTAAGTTATGAACAAATAATCAATGGAGAATATTTTTCTTACTAGTACTGAGGCGTGAATCTAAATCTGCAATACTTAACGTCACTGATAGCGCAAACAATAGAGATAAATAAATGCATATTTGCAGAAAATATAATGTATCACATTCAGCAAGTAAGAAATTATGTTAAACAAATTGCTCTTTGAACTGGTTTTACCAGGAAGTTTTCTGTAGACAAAACTGTATTAATGCTCCTTGTGTCAGTAAAGCTAAGAATGTGTGAGAGATGGGAGGAGGGAACTGGCAGTGACAAGAGCGACTGTACGCTGTATAATGTTCATTGTTTCCTAGCGTTTCCAAATGACAGCTACTATATCCACAAACAAGGGACAGAATATAACCAGTCAGGTAATGGTATTTTATATTCTCTAATGAGTTTGAAGGATCTTCTGCTCCTGACCTCTTATGCTGCTACTGTGTAACCTCTGCTTTCTATTATTCTCTTATGGGTTATGTGCTAATGTTATTGATTTTTATTATTATACATCTGTTTATGTCATTTTTGTTATAGAAAAATTGATGTTCATAGAATTAACATCTATAGCAAGAAAATGTCAAACCAGATATTAAAAGATACTCACGGTTCAGAATTAAGCTGACAAATAGCCATAAATAATGGTTATTTTCATAAATTCTTAGAAATGACTTAGTTACTGTCTGTAGTTTCTGTGGTAAGGAACTAGAGCTCAGGCCACTGCTTTAATACATTGCAGGTTGGTCATTTCTAACATGTATTGTTGTGACTCACAAAAATTACTTTCCATGACATTAGGGTGAGTAAACATGATCATCTGTCTGAGAAATTCTAATGTAGTCAAAATAAGGAAACTATGGGGAAAGAAATGACAAGCAGTGCACTTTAAGTCATACAACATATGCAAAACACTATTATCATCATCATCATCATCATTTATTTATATAGCGCCAACATATTCCGTAGCGATTTACAATTGGGGACAAACACAGTAAACTAATAAACAAACTGCGTAAAACAGACAAAGAGGTGAGAGGGCCCTGCTCGTAAGCTTACAATCTATGGGACTATTAATCACTACACTATTAATTATTTTGCCATTTTAATTAACTGACTGTTTCAACAAGGAAAATTTAGTTTATATAGCATTGTGTATCCTTTATACCTAAATAGGGTTGTTCTGTCTTAATGCTGCATTTCCTAATTGCTGTGCCAGGTCAACCAGACATATGGGTTGATTGCTGTGACTCAATTGCCTTTTGAAAATGTTGTCTTGAGTTTGTGGAAGCTTTGCCAATACACTGCATGCATATACAAAGAATGCTATGAATAATATTACTAAAGTAATTGGGCAATAATATTAACAATGTGTTTTGCTTTTTAACTAAAAATGTCTATCAAATAAAGGGGAAATCAGTGTATCCAAGTAGAATTCCTGAATGTACAAATGAAATTATCATCATCACTAAATATTCTATAGAATATTATATTATTACAGAACCGAGTTATAAATAGCTCTGGACCCTCTTCCTTACTACTACAATTCAGTTACAGCCCTTACTGACTGTATAAGCCCTTTTACTGCACTACTGACACTTAGTGTCCCCACTGATTGTTTTATTATTAGTCTGTCTGTATCACCCAGTATTGATTCATTAATGTGTTTGTTCCCAATTGTAAAGCGCTTTTTACCTGTCTTTGAAAGTACCTATGCTGAGGATTATACAAGGAACATTTGAGTTATAGTCTGGGTCAAGGGCCAGAAGGCAGGGCCATAATTAGGGCTGTCCGATAGGGGCGACACCAAAGAGGGGGGGCAGTTTATGAATGTTTTAGGTTCATGTGAAGGCTTGGGGGGTTGGCTGTATTCCTTCCCACCTCAGGCACTAAAATTGTAAGTTAAGGCTCTGCCAGAGGGTAGACTCAGATCTTTCCCATATATTGTCATTAATGTTATTTTCACCTTGCCTTGATAAAGTGAGTTTGGGGTGAAGGACAATGAACTACTGATACTCTTGTTGCTTTCAGCAATAAAAAAAATTGCTTCTATCTTGTTGAGCATACTAACGATGACGTGAGGTGAGGGTTTTGCTATATGTTATAATGAAAATACTAAATCAGAACTGGTAGGTAGTGAAGAATAAAAAATGTAGTGCATTATTGAGCATCACAACAGGATACGTATATATGGAGTCGGGTCAATGGCTTGAGCATCGCTCATGGTGGCCCCTTCTTGGCCATTGAAAATGTTGGAAGGTGTGTACGAACCAATTAGTCAAGGGTTTAGCAGGGCACCTCTGTGCTGCTCACACTAATTGTGAAATATGTAAATGGAATATTGCACACAAATAGGAAAATGAATGTTAACACTTCATAACCAATGTAAATGGCAATGTTTGTGAGGCCTCCTTATATACATCGATGGACAGGCCATGGCTGCCTTGTTGGTTCTTGCCATGCCTGTCTAACTTATTGCTCAGATTTGGCAAAGTCTGGAAGATCTGTGAAGAGTTATGTAAAAAAGGGAAACCTCCTAGCCCAGAGTTACCTGTAGACAAGATGTATGCATAAAGGAAGAAACCATTGAACACCCTGTGATGAAATCAGAGTATTTATTATATATAGTTTCCTGGGTATTATAAGCTACTGCAGTAAGATTTTACTGATTTTACAAAATTATTTCTGAAAATGTATATAGCACTGACATACTCTGTACCGCTTTAAAATTGGGAATAAATACAGTAATAAAACTAGATTGGTTATTAACAAATAGACAAAGGTAAGAGGCTGCTCGTTTTGGTTTACATTACTGGTACTTAGACCAAACTCTGTAAAGAAGAAAAAAAATGACAGTTGTCATCAGTCAAATTTCAAGAGCTGTAAGTTTATCAGGTCAAACAAGATTGCAAAGTGTCAGGGGTGGAGATCCTAATGGGGTGACTTATTGGCTTGAATATTATTCATGAATTGCAGCCAGACATACTTCAAGCGCTGCCCTCCAACCTTCACCAGTGTCTCACATTACCCTTCATTTCAAGAATTAAAAAACAGCCCCAAAAAAACCTCAGCACCCCCACATCACTCATCCAAAAATGCTCCCACGTGCCACTCACTTTCTCTAAGATTACAAAACATGCCACGCAGAAGCCCCACTTGCCACAAAATGCTCCACAGGAACTTAGACCCCCACTTTCCATAAAATGCCTAAAGATTCTATATACCCCCAGATGCCACTCAGATTTCCCCACATGCCACACATATAGCATTCACACTTCCTCAGATGCCATCCAGACTTCCCCCACATGCCATTCAGATCTCCCTACATGCTACTTAAACCTCCCCACATGCCAGACTCATTTGGTGTGTTGTAGTCAGGATGCAGATAGAAGTACCAGCAGTAACATCCAACACTTGTTGTATTCAGCAGGAAGATCTCCTTACAACAGAAGCAGGGAAGATGGAACTTCCTTTTCCTAAACATTACTAAATCTAATTCTAACTAAATTCATTTTACACATACAACTAGTAAGTATGATATTTGAAGTGCAGTGTATACAAACAAAACAGTGTATGAGTAGTAAATAAGTAACAACATTTTCCTCATAACCTGCTAAGTTACAGGCTACGTAGTGTCTTGTCCACACCGGCAGCTATCTAACTCTAGCAGTACATCTTACAGGCACAGTGTCGGGTGTAACACCTCTTGCCAGTTTGGTACAATTATCCAGAGCTGTTGGGTTATCCACGGCCTCATCACTTCTCCTATGAGAAGCAAGTGGCAAGTATGAAGTGTTCCAAATACGTCCATCTGACAATTTGTAGGTATACGGGCCTTTGTGCTCCAGGTCCTGCAGTTCCAATGTAAACTTGGATTGTCCTTCGTGCATAATTCCAGGTTCTCGCACTCTGATAATGAACCACATTCAAAGTTCACATCCTTTGCTCTATGTCTGTAGTCAGTGCATGCTTTGTATTTATTTTGTTTCACTATGACCATGTGCTCTGTCTGCTGCGGAGAAGGTGCATTGGGTTGAAAAGTCTGCATATACGTGACATGCCGTTTTGAATACATTACTCTTCCATGCAGTAATTCACCCAGCGAAATCTGGGTAGAGGCATGGCTAATACCTCAGTATGTTTGCAGAAAGTTTGTAGTGAAGGTTTTCCATGCTTGTCTGTCCAGGTTAGCTGTATGGAAGCTCTCTTCAAACTTCTGTTTAAACATTCAATTTCCGACGGTGGATAGTAAACAGAAGATTTCCTGTGTTTAATATTTCTCTCCCCCAAGAAGGACTGAAATTCCAACAAAGTAAATTGAGATCCATTATCTGAGATTAACTCCTTTGGGTTACCTTCTCTGCTAAAAACTGTGGAGAGGAAGGTATTACTGTAGCAGAAGTTACTTGCACTGTGAAATCACCATTTACTGTTGGAAAATCAACTAAAAGACTAGAATGTTACGACAAGGCACTCCAGTCCACTGATTATCAATAAAATGTATTCTTTATTAAATTTCATTTAGAAAAGTTCATTTTACATATCTGAACCTACTAAAGGGAAAATATTAAAAATATATGTGCTCTTAGAACATTAAAAAAGATATATTTAATCCGTCCCTAGAGCCGAGACATTATGGTAAGTCTTTTAATCGTATGGTAGGTATTCACTCAGTATTAATATTTCAACTTGGAGGATTCAGCATTGCCATTTGTTATTTCAAATCATTACAGTTCATTCATTCTGTACATGTATTCCAACATGGAAAATCTTAACATTGCCATATTTGGTATTTCGAACATTACCAGTCGTTTATGTTGTAACCAATTATGGATTGTATGTTACTGACTCATAGTTATTAAAATCAAAAAAGTATTCTGTTGTTAATGTATAGTAATGATGTCATAAATGTTAATTAGCGTTAGCTATCTGAAGTGTTTTTCTTTCTCTTCTATGTTTTAATATTATTTCTCACAAGGTCCAAACTGAGATTTTTTAGAGATATTAGAAAGTACAACATACTATTATTTATTAATTATGATTGCCCAGTTGTAATTAATAAGTCAATGTTGTACTAAGGAACAGGGACAATTATTGTTGGTATTAGCACAACTGCGTGTGAGGAACACTCTCTGATTTATAATTGTACCGGGTGTCTTAAAACTTTTTTAAAATTTTGTGATAGATTTCCTTAAAATTTTCCAATTGATTTGAAAATAATAACTTGTAACAATTGACATCTTTCAATTGCCTATACATTTATTTTTTTATACATTGATGTTGCCCATAAAACAATATTCCCTCCCTTATCTGAGGGTTTTAAAACCCCATTGTCCCACCCTTCAAATTATCTAAGTAAAAGAGCAGATGAATTGAGTTTAATTGAGGGATCATCACCAATTGATATATCTCGAGGAGAAACAAAAAGAGAATAGTAAATTTAAATTAATTAATGATTTCTACAGTGTGTGGAAACATACTTAATTGCTACTGCAAAAACATTGGATGATCTTACTATCTGATGATGGACTAACAGGTGTTCTAGACAAGAGAGTCTCGTTTAGTTGGAGGAGGACAACCAACCTAAGAGACAGCCTTGTAAAGAGCCATTTTGTCCAATACAAGAGAACATCTAATCATATCAAAGATCCAATGGTTGCGGTGGTGGCAAAGCATGCAAATATATAAGAAGAAAACAAATTACAGACAAATATTGGGAAAATCCTATAATTCAGGAATATATAAATTGCAATACCAAAGGAGTAATTTATATAATAAAATGATCCTGCAAAAAAGTATATGTGGGCATGACCACAAGAATTTTAAAGCAATGCATATTAGAGCATGTGCAAGCAACTAAATATGCCCAAACATATAAGGAAAGATTTAAACAACTCACCTCTGCGGCAAGACACTTCCTGCAGAGCCATGGTGGGTGTTTTTATGGACTCATTGCTTTTAGAATTCAAAAAAATTAAACTTGGAATAATTGGTGGTAATCTAATGAAAAAACAATTGCAGAAAGAAACTAAATTGTAATTTCAATTTAATTACCTTCTACCATTTGGTCTCAATGAAAATACTAACTATGTAAATTTTTTGGACTAAGCTCCTACAGAACAAAGTCAACTATAAAATGATTTTTTATATGAATTACCTTACACAATTGATATGATAATATACCATATTATTGGTATAACAATCTGTGTCACTCTAATAATGAGTATGTAGTACATCGCTTTAATAATTATCGTGAGATAACTGTGTAATAAATTATCAATGCTTACCTAGAAAATACAGTAAATGTTTACAGCTATGCTATAATATTGTAATGTAATTACATTTGCATATGATACTTATATTTGTGATGCCTGTTTTGATTTGACTGGGGTGTGCTGGCTGCTGGCCTGTGTGGATGGGTGGACAAAAATGGTAGTACGATCAATTGTAAGATATCTCCAACACTTCATTGTGAATGATCCAATGATAGAACCCATGTGAAAAATTTGGACACAATTAGATTATAATAATAGTATTTTATCATTATGTTTAGCACATAGTACTTAGATCACTGACTACCACATAGATCACTGTTGCATTATTATTTTTATTTATTTATTGTTTCATTCATTTATAATGCGCCGCAGATTCTGTAGTGCCAGATACAGAAGCAAGTAGCAAATAAATGAGGTAATACACATAAGTAGCACAGAGTAATGCTATGGGGGCTTACACAGAGCGCAGCAAAATACATGACAGGACATACAAGGGAGTCAGACAATGGACAGACGTGGACAATAGGTAGAGTGGACCCTGCCCATGAGAGCTTACATTCTAGAATTTGTACATGATCTTCTAAGAATATATTAGTTTATAGAATAGGGATAGCAACTTTTAACTTTTCACAAGGATAGTTTAGTTTATAGGCTAATTTAGTAGAATATAATTGATATAATAAATATAGTAATAGTACATATAATAAATTAGTTTGAGCACAATCATAATACATGGGTCAATATTCACTATATGAAATAAAAATATAATAAAATAAAAAAATACAATAATTATTGTTAATAGGATATTTTTCACATAGATGTAATCTATTATCAAATGAGAATAAAATTGTGTTATTATAATAATGAAAGATTATTATCCTTTGCTATAAGTACAAGAAGTATAAGTACTCCTGGACTCAGGTTCAGCTTGCTTTAGTGCACTCCCCACTTCACCCTTTTTCTAGTGAAAAAAACAGACAGAAAATGGAAAACAATAATAAATAAATAAACAATATTATGGTTTCAAAATCCATTATCAGGTAGGATATATATATATATATATATATATATATATATATATATATATATATTTATTCACTAAAGATTTACCATAGGTAATGATGGTTTTTCCTAAGAGATTGTACCAATAAATCCAATGTAATTGGTAAAGATATATGCCTTTTGGAGAGTTGGTACTTAAGATTAAGTATTTTGCTGGTGCATTACATTGACAGTGGAATTGGAACTGTCAATAGGATAGAAGGGCTGCCAATTAAGGTGTAGAAGCTCTTATTGGCTGAACCCTCTATAAATAAGTACGATGACCTGTAGCAAGGTCTATCCATAGGCTAAGCCAATGGGTGAAACGTACGTTGAATAGGACGTCCATCCGCGACATCCCTAACCCAGAAGTAGAGCTCCAATATAGAGGCAAATTTGCCTAATACCACTCAGTAGAACGCTAAGAAGCGCCTGTATAAATATCATCTTCCTGATCAAAGTAAAACATCTTTCCCTGCAATATGACAGGGCAGAATTTGGCAACACTGCCAATCTAATAACTTAGTTTTAGCATTAGAAGTGGACTCAATATTAATGTTAAAGTGCTGAGAGATACAACCCATAATAATATCGCACATAGTTGGAAATCTGACCACAACAGTGCTTAGTGTTTAAAATAACAAGTGTGTATAACAACCGTTCTGTCACAAGCTGGGCTGAAATAAGGAATTTAAAACATAACTAATAGGTGGCAATGGTAATTCATCCTAACTAACCTTATGTTTACCAATAAAGGTTGCTGTTAATTGATGAACGAAACAACAGAAACATTTAGTTACTAAATGTTCATATTTCAGAGGAGATTCAATTCAGCGCGAGGTGTCTCCGGAACGTCTGTGGAGACACCTCACACCGATGTTATGGCAGGAATCTCCGCTCATTTTCTCTAGCATGCCATAGAGCTGCGCAGAAAAATTAGTGGAGATTCCAACCGTAATTGCCGGCAAAGTGCGCAGCCAGATATTGTCTGAAATTGAATCTCCCTCTTTATTTGCATTGCAAATATCCTCTAATGGTTCTTGTCCAATAGAAACAGTTTTAAGCTGTTTTGCACATACCAATAGAGGGCATTGGTAATTAATCACAGGAACAGCTGAAACATTCAATTAGTGAATGTTTATATCTAATGAGCAAACGATAATATATTCCAATAAACGGACTTCTGTAAAATAATATATTGACTCTCAAAAGGATTTGGCCTTTGAGCAGCTTATTAGGAGGAAAGTTGGAATAGACACCTTTGTCTCTGTTTAAAATGAATGCGTATAGAAGTCTGCTAATACCAACAACAATTGTCCCTGTTCCTTCATCGTCATCATCATCATCATTTATTTATATAGTGCCACTAATTCCGCAGCGCTGCACAGAGAACTCACTCACATCAGTTCCTGCCCCATTGGAGCTTACAGTCTAAATTTCCTAACATACACACACAGACAGAGCGAGAGAGTGAGAGAGAGAGAGAGACTAGGGTCAATTTGATAGCAGTCAATTAACCTACTAGTATGTTTTTGGAGTGTGGGAGGAAACCGGAGCACCCGGAGGAAACTCACGCAAACACGGGGAGAACATACAAACTCCACACAGAAAAAGCCATGGTCGGAAATCGAACTCATGACCTCAGTGTTGTGAGGCAGAAGTGCTAACCACTAAGCCATCGTTCTTTAGTACAACATACGAATTACTGGGTACTCATAGTTAATATATATTAGTATTATATCTCTAAAATATCTTAGTTTGGACGTTGTGGGAAATAATATTAAAACACAGAAGAGAAAGGCAAATGCTTTAGATAACTAATGCTAATTAAAATTGATGACATCATTAATATAAATCGACAACAGAAGACTGTTTTGATTTGAGAAAAATGCATTAATAAGTAACATATAATCCATAATGGGTTACAACATAAATGATTGGTAATGATTGAAATAACAAATATGGATATCTTACATTTTTCCGTGTTGGAATATGAATACTGAATGATCATTGATGATACTAAGCAGCAAATATAATTTCATGGCCATATGGATCGATTAAATATATATATTATTACACTAAGAGCACATGGCTTTTCAACTCTTTTCACACATGCCCATATATGTTTTTAATATTTTGAAAGATTTCCCTACACTTGCCTCACAATTCCTCAAACAACCTGTTGGACCATTTTCAGTGGGGCTACCAACACTCTACAGAGACTACACTTATTAAGGTGGTCAATGATTTGATAATTACTAAATCTAAAGGCCATTAGTTGTTTTTAATACTCCTGGATCTCTCAGCTATATAACTTTGTTGACCATTCTATTCTCATACAAACTACAATATGTAGGTCTTCCCATCCTTGTTCTAAACCTACTTATCTAGTCGCCCTTTCAGTGTTCCTTCGCTTTATCAGTTGGAGTACCACAAGGATGAGTCTGTACTCCATCTATACCACTTCTCTTGGAAAACTAATAAGCATCTTTTTATTTTATCATCTCTATGTGTATGATACTCAAGATTACATATTCCCTCCGGATCTCTAACCATCTGTATTGACCTGCATTAATGAATGTCTTTCTGCCATTTCATTTTCTATATCCTCCCACCACCTCAAACCCAATCTTTATAAAACAGAGATAATGATATTCCCACCAACCATTAGGATCTACGTACCAGACATCTATGTTTCTATTGAGACCATGACAATAAACCCTACCCTCAAGCTTGTTGTCAAGGTGTTATCCTTGACTCAAAACTATGTTTTGTTCTTCACATCCGATCTGTATCTAAATCCTGTTTAATACATCTAAGAAACATTTCCAGAATACCCACATATCCCTCATAAAGCACTACAAAAACTTTAATTCATGTATGCATTCATTATCTCTCCCATTGATTATTGCAATATCCTCCTTACTAGTCTTCCATGAACCAAACCCTCACCAGTACAATCTATTTGGTACACAGCAGTTAGACTGATTTTCTTTGCGTGTTCTTCCATTGCTGCTCCAATCTGTCAGTCACTACATTGGTTGCCTGTTTTTTACCAAATCCAATATAATATACTTCTACTAACATACAAGTCCATCAACAAAACTGCACCAACATCTTTTTACTTGTCTCAAAATATTTCCCAATCCAAAAACTCTGTTTTACATAAGATCTGCATTCTTCATCCACGCTCATTACCTGCTCCCATTCCTGTGCATTACCCTTCCTCGCACAACAAGACTAACCTCCTAACCTTCAGGCGTTCTCTGAATACCCACTTCTTCAGGCAAGTTTATCAAATTCTTTAACCACCCTCTTAACTTCCCCAGGCTATACTACTCGATATACATACTGCACACTAGTCAAACAACCCTCTGATCCCCTGACCAAAACTGCTGTGTAGCTGGATCATGTAGCTCACTAAGCACTTTTTACTATTGCATCTGGATGGACCAATATGCAATGTATAGCACTTACCCTCATGTATCAAACGCCTATTGTCAGATAGATTGTAAGCTTGCGAGCAGGGTCATTTTACCTCTCCGTCTGTATGTGTTACCCAGTATTGTTTTATTACTGTTGGTTACCAATTGTACAGCTCTATGGCATATGTTAGTGCTATATAAATAAATGTTTATAATAATAATAATAAAATATGAACTGTTGTGAAGCAGCAATGTAACGTGTGTGTATGTGTGTGTGTGTGTGTGTGTATTTGTGTTTGACAAGCTTATATTGTGATATTTTCTTGTGTTTCACAGATCATGAAAATAGATGCCCGAGGAAATAGCTGCCTCCAGGTTCGTCATCATTGCTTTCTTTCACAACGCTAGAAAACCAGTAGGCGAGGTCACTATTACAGCACAATCTGTGTAGCAAAAAAAGTATTTTTAAAAATGATTATTGCAGTACCGTGTTAGCCAGAAAAATCTATGTAATGTTAAATACTTTTTTTTTTCTTTTTTTATGATTTTCTGTATCTGTATTTTTAGAGAGCTCTAAGCGGTATAATGGCTCCCTCTATGCCTTTATAACTATTGGTATTACCCTTTGGTTATGTAGACATATGTCTGGTGAAATTGGGTGTATACATATGTCCTGTTTTAAATGTATAAATTGATACCTGTACCTTTAAGATCTCATAGACCACAACTGATATCTGTACCTTTAAGATCTCATAGACCACAACAGATGATCATGTGAGGAAATACTCCCTTTAAAAAGAGCAACACACCCACATGGGATACTATGGCTTGATAAAGTCTGTTTCACAGACGAAACGCGTCGCCTTGCTCTCTGTTGCCTGCTATACCCCGAGTGTTCTTACCGGGTTACAACTTCCATATTAGTGGGACTCTTTATGCCTGTTTGTTGTTTGTCTGGATCCGGACTAACGGTGCGCACCGAAGATTCTGTTTACTACCTGGATTCAGATACATGGTAAGGAGTCCTTATCCTCGCTTACGCTGACAAGCATTTGCCATTTGTTGATCACAATCACGGAACCACGGAATGGACGGTTATATCCTGGAGGTATGTGGAACGTTTATTTTAGTTAGCCGCTGAAGCGGTAAGAAGCTATATCTCAGCTGGATGTCCAACGTATGCTCTATGGTTTCACACACGGGATCCGAGTATTTTCTGTAGCCGCGGCTAGGGTAAGATATCCCACTTTATCCGAAATTACTCTCAGTCTTACTGATCGTATGACTGTATACCCGTATACCGGCTATTATTAACATCTGACTATAACAAGGATGGTTCTGAGGACCTAATTTCATGAAGCTTTAGTTCACTGCATGGACAGACATCGATCTATATACTCGTATATATGCCCAATTTCTTCAGAGTCATCTCTAGGGAGAGTTTGGTACCTTCTCTACTACATCTTAAAGGAACGAAACTTTATATATTTTTTCAATGATTTTTACCAGCTGGTGATATATAAATTATTGGAGTATATTCCTTTACATGTATGCATATTTGTAAACTAAGATCATGTGGTCTATATCTTATTGAACCTATATTAGAGTTCTTGTATTTTTCATCTCAAAAAGGACAAGTGTATACTTAGCTTATTTAGTTTATACCACTTCATTGTGGCTGTGTGTGCTTGCTATATGCACTCTGCACATTTTATTATGAATTTTTATTAAATGCTTATTAAGGTACTTCTGCGCAACTCTCTGTTTTCTTTCTCTATGTTAAATACTTTTGTGTCAAAAAAGACAAAAGTATTATAGGAGTGATACTGTTATTGGCTAACCCAAAAAAATATTATTATATTTGCTAGCGTTCAGAGCACAGAGGCCCCTTCATCAGGCAACTTTACAAATGAATGACTAAGAAATAGGCACAACATTTAAACCTCAGTTTTATTAATTTAGCTTATCTTAATGACAGGGCCGCCTTCAGAAAAAATCGGGTCCAGTACGGGCCCCCCGTGATACCCGGGCCCCCCCCCATGAGCAACACATACTTACCTGGGGCCCGCCGCTGGTCTCCGCTATTCTGTCTTCAGCCTGGCTGTCACCATGACAGCCAGGCACCAGGATTCGATCGCAGGGGTGGAGGAATCATTCCCCCTGCGATCATGTGATCTGTCACAGGCAGTTTCATGACCTTTATAAAATTTTGTGTGTTATATGGTAAAGGAATGCCATACTAGTTAATATGCTTTTACATAACAGTAGAAGAAACATTTTCCCACAACCTGTATTGTATATTGCATTTGCTATTTGCTCATTTTCTGCTGTTTGTTACGTATAAAGTATCTCTGCTTATAGATGCATTTTTAAGTCAAGGCGTATGTACTAACAAGAATTCTCGCTGAATGTTGACATTACAGTTGAGAACACATTTACTGACATTTATCTCATCACCATATTTTAGATTTTCATTAATCGATGTATGCTGTGGTTTTGCTGCATAGACAGAGGTAAAACTATAATGGATTTGTTATTCATGTATGTTCATGTTTATTGTAGCAGATCATTTAAAGGGTAACTTACTACAATATATTTAATAGTTGGCTCTGAACAGGGGAGGAACACTGCATGCCGTCGGTCATTCCGCAGCACGTGCTCTATATATGTTAGTGTGCATGGGGGCCTGTGCATATGCAATGAAGCCCCGTATTGCCTTTACGGTGTTTGCTCTGTGAATAGATTACAGCCAGTGGCAGAAATATACTGCTCTTACAGGGTATGCTGTGGCTATGGGCCCACCTAACCACTGAGCACTGTGTCTACCAAACCCCCTGCAATGGTGACAGTTCCGTCAGTGGTTCTAAAAAAGTATTGCTTGGCAAGTACAATATGAATATAAAAGGTGCCATTCCTGTCTAACCACATCACCAAGCCCAGCCAGCTTAAGCGTCATCAAGTTGTGTTCACCTCTTTACACATATTGCCTCTAGCTGAGATCTCACAATATTATTAATAACAGCTGATTTACTCGTTGACAAAGTGGTCACACCACATTCTATTCTGCCGAGTATCTTCAGTCTTTTCCTGTATAAGACATACCAAATTTGTGAGGTGGACCTGGAACAGAGTTTCCGTTAACTCCAATTTTAATCAGAACCCATAGGGGTTGTTTTTCAATTATGTTTGTCTGCAATAGAAATGCTTGTACAGGCCGTGGAGCAATTCTTAAAGTTTGATGAATCAATACAAAAATTCGAAGATTCGCCACATTTTCTAAAATGTTTCATCGATTCAAAGAAAGACGAACAGGTTCAACCATGATAGAGTTGGAGTTATGGAGCATGTTAGCGCATATGCAAACAAGTTCAAGCTTAAATTGAAACATTTTTAATGGGTTTTTTTTCGCGACCAGTGAATCTCAAGCGCGAACTTCGAATTTTAAACCCAGTAGTGTGTACAGTTTGCATTAAAAAAAAAGTTCAAATACCTTTTCGATATTTAAAAATATAAGTGAAATAGTTTTCGAATAAAAATAATTGTACAAAAGAAAATTTAATTGAACCACGAACGAGAATCTCGAATATCGAACTGTGAACTGTAAACGGCCACTGTGACTGTCAAATTGCAAGTTCAACTTGGGGTTCATAGATGATTGTACTGCAAATATGTTCAGGGCCTTTAAACTGATGACATTTCGAACCTGTTCCAAATCTTAGAGCATATCTAGTCTACAATATTCTCAACTCACGGTTAAATTATTTTACTAGAATTTAGATAAATGCAACAGTAGAAATATATATTGGTTATTGTTGTTGAGGCAAGCTTGTTTGTTTTCAACAGATAATTTCAATATAAGTACGGACAGCGACGTACCGCAGACACCGCCGAAGAATACAAATGATGACCTTGAAGTAAATATTTATCTTTATTTCTTTATATTTTGGCATGATCATAAATAGATGTATAAGTGGTAAGAAAGTGTAGTAAGGAGTACTTGGCTATAACTCCCCAAGCTAGTTTTAAATTTAGATGTAGTCAAATGCACTACTGCATTTTCAATGTGATCCATGTATATGGTTCTCATACCCTGCCCTATTTATAAGGAAAGGGATGGATACATAATGGCCTTTAGCAGATATCAAGTATTGGCCACCTCCAGTGTATAGAGCACAGTTATCCTATCCAAATATATCTTAGTCTAAAAATAATCCAAAGTCCCACATAATCAACTCAATGTTCAAATTATCAAACACAAACAGAATGGTATGGAACATATAATGAAACATGGACAAGATCTGTCCAGGGGAGGGAGTGATCTGAAGTTGAGATGTGGGAGATTCTCTATCTCTATCTGAGGAAATATATGGTGCTTTGATTTCAAAGGCTGACAGAACTCCAGACGTAATTCCTTATGGCTAATACCCCCTGCCATGTGTTACAGTAACATTGTATTTCCAATGGTAATAATTACAGTACATAAAGTAGAACATTAAACCAATTACTGTTATTTTTAACTATAATTATGTATGATTTGTTAACATACAAATGGTGCAAGCACTCCTGAGATTAATTGACCCCACTACTTTACATTAATACCACTAACTCAACATTATATTAATGGCCTCCCCCACACACATTACATGAAGAACCCACCACCACCATACTTTTCTGTATACATCCTCTGCAGGTGATTGCTGTGAGAGGCAATCTTCTCACTCTGACTTTTGCAGTCACTGGACCAGTGGGGAGACGGGATCAGCCCCATGTGTGCTGAAGAGTTGAGATAGGGGCTGGCCCACTTGGAGGATATGGTGGGGGAGGACTAAGCCAGAAGGAGAGAAGAAGGGAGGAATAGGAGGGGTGAGGATGGAGGGAGGAGGGGAAAGTGAGGGTAGGAGCAGACAGGAGGGAAGGTGAGGAACAGAGAGGAAGAGGAGAGGAAGAACAAGAGGTGGACAGACAGATCCCAAAGGAAGAGCCAGCCACTAGGAATGTTCCCAGTGCCAGGGCCAGCCCCTAAAAGCCTGGGCCGACCAGACCAAGGTCCCCACCATAGCTACGCAATCAGGGCAGTTGGGGCTGAAACTGTGCCCCCCCATCCCCTATTGCCCTAAATCTCATCCACTCTTATTAAAATCCACCATTGAATGGTCTACCACCAGAGATCCTTTCTTTTGTTCAGCAAGGTTATTGAAACCTCTCTCCTATGAATGTTCCACTGAATACAAAGGAGGTTCTCATAGGAAGGTCCACTGTGAACATAGTCCGAGAATGGAGAAAGGATCTCTGGTACTGGATCATTACAGGCACCCGGAGACCCATCACATATGGTGATCACAGGATACAGTGATATGTATTATTACTATTGCAGTGCTGCATGTATTTCATTTTACCAATGTATTGTCAGTATTCCATTCATTTGTGTATGCTGTTATCTTGTATGTCATAGTTTGAGTTCTACAAAAGTGTTTATATTTGTTACATTTAACTTCTACAGTTTAATGGTTATACTACTCTACATCTTTTGCCATTGTCCATAGAGAAAACCATTTACCCGAACAACTGACTTTTTACCAGCTGTCAGGTCATAGTTTACTGGGCCTTCATATTAATAAATGTGGTAACTGGCTTATCCCCTTTACCTGTGTGTGACCCTGCAAGTGGTTTTGAGGGTGTCAGGTAATAGTTTCCAGCGTCAGGTTTAAGACCCATCTCACCTTCAAGTGCAGGGCGGCTCCCGGAGGCACAGGGGCTACTCTACACTCTTAGTCCTGGGTAGTAATCTCCTTTTGAGGAATCTTTCATCTGTCTCCATATCAACTTTGTCTTCTCTATTTCACAACAATAGTGTTCTATGTGGCTGAAATGTCCTTTGTGTGTCAATCTTGTTATTATTGTTATTTATATTATTATTATTATTATTATTATTATTATTATTATTATTATTATTCATGAAATCAGAGTTAATTTTTTAAAAGTACAAACTTTTTGGAAAATGACACCTTCTTTGTGACCTCTCTATTTGCAATGCTGTTCAGAAGTTGCAACAGAAACAAGAAATGTTTGAGGATTTATGTGCGGTGAACAATGACTGCTGGAGTCTGGAGGACATACGAGAAGCTGTCTCTTCCAGCCCCGACTACAGATCTGCTCTCCAGTACCTATCCCATGCGTGCCAGATATGCAGTGATCAATACCCATATTCAAAGGTAACTTCTCTTGCGGAATTATTATGCATAACTGTGGAGTATTATAAAGGGAATGGACTTACATTTCTACAGTTATCTCTGTTTATTGAATATTATCAGTGTACTAACACATTCTATAGCACTGTACATATATGTGTACATAGTATATCACACCCCAACGGTGCAATTGGTACACAACACGCTTCTTGTAACAATCTGCAAAGAGAAAAAGGTCGAAATGAGTGAATGGGGACGTGCCACACAATAGGGGTTAATTTATTACAGTATTTGACACAGTAAAGCACTGTGTAGTTATTCGCCTATTAAAAAAAAAAATCAACCCAGTGTATTTTGCAAACATTGTCCTGGCTAATATTGTGTTTTTACCTTCACTAAAATATTGTATAAAAATCAATTACTCTGACATACTGCCTCAATTTCAACTTACTTCTAATATTATTCATTTAACATCTGCAAGTTTTTAACCACTTGTTTCATAAAAACATTTTTATTGTACAGACCAAGCATTCCATTACTTTTTATAGAGAAACTGTGATCACTGAAGATTTAGAATAGAGTAATTAAATTAAATGGCGAAAAGGTGAAGGTAGATTGGAGAATCATTTCCAATTTGCTTTTAAATAAATGTTTTTTTTTGTTAAAATGACTCATCAGTCCATTATTTCTACTGACTTCTCTGGCATTAAAAATGAGTTTACATTACAAAAAAACCTAGGACTTATCTGAGGAGTTTTATACCTTTATTAGATTTGGAGAAAACACCTTCAATGAATAGACTTGCTAAATAGGCAAAATAAGGTATGTTGTTTTTGGTGAGCCAAACAGCCAATTCATCAAAAGAGAAAATTAAACTTTTTTCAATCTTTAAAGGACTACTAAGCCCCAAGGCCAGAGACTAAACCACAGCAAAGAGTCAGCAATTAGATTATTTCTGTCTAGTGCAAATTAGACAACAAAAGCAAATGTCTGATTGCTTGTTACTGGTTTAATACAGATTTGAAATTTTGAGCTATGGTAAAAAATAATCCTTAACATATGAGAGTGTAAGGGATTGCCTGAAGAATAGTAAGCTCAGACAGTAGAAGTATGGCCACGTGCATATGAGCATATTTTTTTTGCCGTCTCCCCTCTGTCCCTTTTTTTGACAGCAGGAGAGGCTAATACTAGCATAGAGATCATTGAACATTAGGGAGAAAGGGATTGACTGTGGAGAGAAACATGGATGAATGAGCAAGGATAGATATAAGTAGAACCTACTTTATTTTACTCCATAGAGATCAAATGATCTAGGGCAGCACAGTGGCTTAGAGGTTAGCACTTCTGTCTCACAGCACTGGGGTCATGAGTTCGATTCCCGACCATGTCCTTATCTGTGTGCAGTTTGCGTGGGTTTCCTCCCACAATCCAAAAACATACTAGTAGGTTAATTGACTGCTATTAAATTGACCCTAGTCTGTATTTGTGTGTTAGGAAATGGATTGTCAACCTTGCACATATCCTTGGACACTGGTGATGCATACGTCTACTATTACTGCTCCTGCCCAGCATCACTGAGTGTCACTCAGCTGCCCCCGACGATATTTTACTAGCAAATCATGACAATAGGTGATTTTCTATCTTTGCAATAAGCGGCTATATAAAACCATCCCTATCGCCATTTTTATTAAATAGACCCGCATACAGTGTGTTCAGCACTAGACAACATTTGAAGTTGTAAATGGAAAGCACAATAATAGAGCAAGAAAATAATGAGCTTGGATACTGCAGAGGGGTTAATCTAAATGATTTTTCTTTAGTAAATAAAAGTGAGCATACTCTGGAACATCTGTACATGAGCACACATTGCTGAAAAGACCACATTTTGTTTTCATTCAGTTTGTGAAGATGACCCACTGCCATTGTTCCTTCTGTGAATGGTGTTTCGTTCGCCATTTCTCCTTTGTGATCAAAGAGAAGAGTATCATCTATTTCATGTGTCCCATCTGCAACAAGCCGGACCTGGAGAATGAAGGGAACTCCGAGGAATCCATGGAGTTTTTCAACTTATTGGACACACAGGTTTCATAATATCATAATATATTCATAAATACATTTTTGTGTATGTTATAGGGCAATACTCTGCTCTGCTCACAAACTGTAAATGATGTCAGACTGGACATGGAGCCAGGATGATGGAGCACCTACTTTCAGTGTAACAGTACCTGGCATTGTACCTATACATTCTGTGATAAATGTACACCTATGTCGCATAATATTGCTATGGTTTTACACCAACCTTCCTCCCACTTCACAAAAAACAAACATCTAACCTCAAACATCTCCCCAAACTCCACTGCCTCTGTACCCTACAATACACAAGTGTTACATAATATATTTATAAACCATGGAATATAATTTCATTCCTTATAATTGGTGAGTTCTGATGTCATCATGTCAGTGGTCATTAGAAAAACTTGTGTAAAATAAGGAACTACTTACTGTAAATGATTATGCATATTAAAAGTAACCTTTGATTTCTGTGAATAGTCTAAAAACACGTTCTACAGCCTCTTGCTTTTATTTTATTACGGAACGCTTTGGTTTCTTTTAATATCCATATAGTTTACAGTAGGGAGTTTTTTTTATACTATTTATAAGTTATTACAATGCAATGGGTGAAGCAATAGTAGTAGACTGTAGATTTATGACTTTCCTGTCATTGATTAAATCATCTAAGAATTATTCTGTGCAGCTACTAACATCTTACATACAATATGACATTTACAAAGGGAAAGGCAAACTTTTCGACCTGAGTCATTAAGGAGAGCAAAGCATAAAAAAGGAGTAACTTTGTACTTGGGCAAAACCATGTTGCATTGGAGGGGGAGGTAAATTTAAAATGTGGGGACAGATTTATATTTGGGGAAGGGCATGTTCTAGATCAGTTTTAAATTTCAGTGTAAAATTAAAGCTTTCAAGTATTTGTGTTCTAGATGAAAAAAACAGCCAGTATTTAACTTATGTGCAAAATAATAAACTCATATGCACCCCTTTCATTGTAACATGGTTTGTCCCAAAGAACATTTACTCCTTTTTTTGCCTTACTTTCCTTAATGACTCAGGCAATTTATGTCTATTTAGTGGCAGCTTCTGCTTGTGAGAACTGCTCTGTGTCCCACTGGAGATCATCTGGGATGGTATAGTGCAGTTTATTTGTGCTTTGACCTTACTTAAGTACATAGAGTCTGGACTTGATTGTCCTGCTTACCTTAGGAAAGTTGCCCTTCTTGTCATAGCCTGGGTCTATTATTAAATCATTTTTGGAAGTAATGGAAAAAATACTCCATTTACTTCACTAAAGTGTCAAAAAATGTTACACAATTATTGTTTTACTGTTTTATGCACTCACATCACAAGCATAGCATATTTTGCTTAGCGAAAACCAGATAACTGATATTGAAAAAACAGTTTTGCACTACCGACAAGCTATATGACCAACACATAAACGTCTGCAGGTTTTCCCACTCATTCGTCCTTTAGGTAATTTAAAAATGAGACAGACACACCCATTGTATTGGGTTGATATATAGCAAAATTTGTAAGGGCCCCATGAACCTTTTATACACGCATGGGCCACGTCAGGGTAGGCGTGGCCTCCTAAGCTGCATTCCCTATAGAAGTTGCACCCCCTGATACTATGAGAGCTATGCCTTTGCTCCTATGTTCAGGGGCTGGTATCTGTGGGAGGTTTGACTATAAATTGTTTAGCATCAATGATAGCTTTGAACTGACTTGTTTTCAATAAAGCAGTTCTGGAATGGAGAGAACTGCTTGGATATTCCTCCTTTCAGGGGCAGAACACTATATGTCTGCACTTTTGAGCATGCATGTTGGCCCGCGCATGCATTGTGAATCCCCATTTGGGCTTCACTGCACATGTTCTGAGATGATCGTGGGTGCAGGCAGTGGTGGAACTACAACAGTCGCAGGGTCAGGGACAGCACTGAATCTCCAGCTCCCCTTTACCCGAGCATGTACTGCATGCGCTGCTCCCCAATACCGCTGCACTTATTTCGATCCCTGCTCTGTTCACAGCGGGGACTCGGAATACAAGGAGGTATATCACCCGTGCCGAGAAAATATATATTTCCTAGCTCAGGCGGCCATTTACTCTTCCGAAGGCCCTCGCAACGTCTATTAGCTACCCTCATCTCCAGGAACCAAAGCAATGCTTGCTTAACATTAACATGTAAATTGTTCCTTATATTCAGCCAAACCAATGCACCCCTATATGATGAAACAATGTTTGATTATTCCATACTTGCCTTCTCTCCTGGAATTCCCGGGAGGCTCCGGAATTTCGGGGAGTCCTCACGGACTCTCAGAAGAGTAGGCATAGTTCCCGCATTTGCCGAAATTCACGGCAGTGAATGGAGGGGGTGGGGCTTAATCGTGTCATTAATCTCCGCCCCCTCCATTCAATGCCGTGAATTTCGGCTTTCCTCCTCCTACCATATGTCACATGACTTCTTCCCTGGATCGCCCGAGGGAGAAATTTTAAAAGTTGGCATGTATGGATTATTCCTTATATTATATCACAGTGCTGACGTATTATACCCATATTACCATATGTTATTTCTTTTTTGCAGATCCATCACTATCTTGACCAAGAAACCCATGAGTTATTTCAAAGAAAACTAAGGGACAGAGCATTAATGGAGATGCCCAATTTCCGATGGTGCAGTCATGTAAGCAACAAAAGCTTGTAATTGTCTAACGTGCTGGCACAGACACGATTAACACCAGGAATGTCAGGTTTCACTATGTTAAAATGTGCATGGCCAAAGTAGCAACAAAAATATAATAAAACACTTTTTCAAGATTTAATCTAAAATTAAGACTATTTTTAAGGGTAAATTTAAACATCAAAACAAATTACAGAATGTACCTTGGAGCAAGGCTCATTTACAGAAGTGCAGTAGTAATGCTGCTTTGTGACATCACACCCCTACTTTTGTGCAAATGCACCCATTTCCCCTAGGAACCACATAGATTTTCAGTCCAAGATGTCAACTTATGTCTATGTGCAAAATTTAGTTCCAATGGAAGAAGCTGGACAGATGGGGAGGGTGCTCTTTGCTGAGTTTGAACTAGGTACATAAATTCTTATGCACACACTTGCAATAAACAAGATTTTGTTTTTTTTACAGACAAAGAGGTAAGAAGGCCCTCATAAGCTTACAGTCTATAAGAAAATATGAGTTTGATATACAAGGTTAAATGCCACATATTGGTACAGTGAGAATCCAATGGGAAAATTGTTTACTGCGCTAAATCATCCAGTTACACAGCAATGTTGATTTGGGGGTCAGTATGTTGTTTGAGAATAGAGAGTAATAAAATTTACATTTTCCGTGAACTGTATGAACTTTAGAGAGGTGTTAATTGGGTAGAATAGCCATGGAGGGGTTAAGAAGTGTGAAGGTGCAAGTTCCTGCTGGACACTCTGAGCAGATTGCACATTCACAAATTCAATGCACAGTGCTGCGTTTTGACTCAGCTTGGATCAGTGCATGGGCAATACCACATGTGCCTACTTGTCACATGACCAGAGGCATTGTATGGGTCAGCTCCAAACAGCTCATACACAATGGAAATGCATGGCTAGGTGCTATTGTTGATAGGGAGTGCTATGCTCCATCTCCACGTTGTGTTGTGTTTTTTACCCAGTGGTCTAGTGAGGAAAGGAAGTGAGGCATAGTCTGAGTATCCGCTTTGCACTACTGTGCATGCGCCGACTGTAAGTTAAACTTTACTCACCGTTTTTCTGTGACTGTTATTAGAGAAGCATTCAGCTGAATGAAATATATAGTGACCTGAGGCTCTCCACTTATATATTTAAGAGATCTATCCATAAAACTGTTTAACAACATTATAAGTATACTGCACAAACGTATAGCACATAAGTGCTATACAACTTATATGCTATACATTATAGTATAGTGCTAAATGTGTGTTTGGCTTAACATCCATAACCAACACCGATGACACCATCACAGACATCGGCCATGTTTTCTGCCAGTAGCTATGAGTCACCTGCGATATGCAAGGAGCATCCACATGTGGGTGATGATTTAATCGCACACACATGGGTGCAAAGAGCTGTGGGTATGTAGGTTTGAGCTTTGTAAACCCAGATTTAGCACTCCACAGTCTCTCCATAGATTAGTCAGATAGAATAATAATGGATTAACATTAGAAATAAAGATGGGTCTATAGTGGATAAGTATTCTAAGGGAGGATTTGTAGTTGAACCTGAGCTATATGTGCACATACATAAACGAGGAAAGTGCTTATACATATTTATAAAACAGGCAAAGAATTCAGAGTAATGGAAACGTGATAATGTATCATCTGAGCTAAACTGTTTTATATTATATGTATCAGATTATTATTGAAGATTATGTTAAAAAGAATATAAATCTTAAATGAATTGCCACATCTCTGTGCAATCTTTCCTGATATAAATATCACTGTGCCTGTGATGTGTTATGTGTATCTAAGCATACATCTACTAGAGTATAAATGTATAGCTGAATCCAACTCTAACGGAGCTCCAATATGATTATTCCTGAAGGAGCGATGCTGGTTGAATTATGCCCAATTTTAACACTTCAAGCAAGGAAGACTCATTAATATGTATTTTAATATATCTATGTTTTCATGTAATATAAATGTAATGTATCCGTAATTCTTTTAGTGCCCATTTGGTATTTCGCATGAAGAGGACACATTAAAAATGGAATGTCCAGCCTGCCATAAAAGCACATGTTTCAGTTGCAAAGAGCAAGTAAGTGCGAATGTTGTATGAGTCAGGGCTACGTGTGCAGCTTGTTGTCAATACTCCCTACATCATCACCATTTATTTATATAGCGCCACTAATTCCGCAGCGCTGTACAGAGAACTCACTCACATCAATCCCTGCCCCATTGGGGCTTACAGTCTAAATTCCCTAGCACACATACAAACAGACTAGGGTCAATTTGTTAGCAGCCAGGAGCACCCGCAGGAAACCCACACAAACAACATACAAACTCCTCACAGATAAGGCCATGGTCGGGAATTGAACTCATGACCCCAGTGTTGTAAGGCAGTAGTGCTAACCACTGAGCCACCGTGCTGCCCTACTATGCATTAGTAAGTGTGGGGCCCAACAATACCATTAAACACTCTTTACTGTGTGAAATCCAAAACTTGATTAATGATTGTTTGATTTTCTGGCACACAGTGGGAGGACGTACATGAAAATCTGAGGTGTGATGAGTTTAAATTGTTGAAGCTGCAACATCAAACCGAGGAACTGGACACTTATCTTGATCAGCATGGGATTGGTAGGATTATTATAGTAATTCATTTTTCATTTAAACAAAAACAAAACTTTAAACATCCCACCGTAGAAAACATCCAACCTTTGCAATGTCTTCTGCAAGTGGCTGAAGCTTGTCCATTGAGTACATATGTATGAACAGGCAGATAAGATGAGCTTAGTATTTTTCACACAGTATAGCAAAGACACAAATACAGACTTGATGCTTAGCAGTATATTTACTAAAATGCGGGTTTGAAAAATTGGAGATGTTGAATATAGCAACCAATCAGATACTAGTTATCATGTATTTAGTATATTCTACAAAAGGACAGCTAGAATCTGATTGGTTGCTATAGGCAACATCTCCTCTTTTTGAAACCCGCAGTTTAGTAAATATAAGAATGTAATTTCAGCTGCAGTGAAAATGCTAATAGTAAAATGTGTTAAATTACCATTCACTTAAAAGTAAAGATGAGTTAAATGTTGAAAATTATTATGCAAATATTCATCTAATCTGTGAAATTTTGTATGTTTCACTGGTGGAATTTGGCCTGTTCATAGTTCTATCCCAATTATACTACAAAGCAAAAGGAATTGACTGTTGTCATTTCAGCTCTATTCATAGACTATAAATTCAGCAAAATTGGTACCTCACACATTGGCAAAAAGTCCTGTTCCACTACTCAATTTGCGTGAAATTTTGCTCTGCAAAGTTTCTTTGCAACTTCACTCATCTCTAATTAATAAGACACTCAAACCATCAGCAGCAGCTATTTATATAGCGCTACTAATTCCACAGCGCTGTACAGAGAGCTTACTCACATCAGTCCCTGCCCCATTGGAGCTTACATTCTGAATTCCCTAACATACACAGTCACACACACAGAGAGGCTAGGGTCAATTTGATAGCAGCCAATTAACCTACTGGTATGTTTTTTTGGAGTGTGGGAGCAACCGGAGGAAACGTACGCAAACATGGGGAGAACATACAAACTCCACACAGATAAGGCCATGGTCAAGAATCAAACTCATGACCCCAGTGCTGTGAGGCAGAAGTGCTAACCACTAAGTCACCGTGCTGCCCAAACCAGTTAGCTGGAAACTTCTTCACAATTATTATTTTGCATGTGTTGCACTTGCCTGAATAACCTTTTGATCAATCTGACATAGAATAATATCACTTTTATGTAAAAACATTTGTTGAAAACTTCAATGGTCACTTCATTAATGTACATTTAAATTTTTCATACGTTTGTCTAGCTTGTCCTTCTTGCAAGTTTCGGTTTGACTTGTGCAAAGGTGGATGTTTACACTTTAAGTGCACGCAGTGTCAGTATGAATTCTGTGGTGGATGCGAACAACCGTTTCACCAAGGACCTGTAAGTGAAATCTTTTACTCTACTGGTTATCTCATCCTACATATTATATTATTAGCAATGCAACTGAAAACAGATCTTATTTCAAGAAATTCTATAAGCAATAGGTTCAGATAATTAGGAATTGAGGAAAAAACTATTTTTGTTCATCAACTACTGCCTAAAATTGATACTTCAGCAGCAATACTTCACTTTACCCCTAGCAGAAAAATTACAATTACCAATGTAAGAATATTATCCAAAGCTATATACTATGGAATCAGTTTTATACATTAAGGGCCTGATTAATGTTCAGACGTACGTCCATTTGTATGCCGTATCTTGCTTAAAAAACTCTGCTCGTGCTTAGAAATGGACCTTATGCCAATGAACACAAGTGCATTCAATTCATATCTGAATGCAAATGACACTTACGGCTGCCTATGACTTGAAGGGTGAAATGGGGGGAGAAAAGGGGCCATGTACATTAGGAGTGTGCCGATGCCTATGTGGCCAGTTCAAGTCCTGGCTTACTCTTAAGTACGCTGGGTTTCAGACATATCATTTGCATCAGCTACAGAGAAGGTGTAGGTGCCCACTGATAGTGATAGTCACAGCATAGTCTTTGTTTGGAAAAGTACCCGTATACTTCCCAATAGCTAGAAAAGAACATGTATATGCCAGTAACATAGACCATAAAAGCGCATTGTATGTACATTACACATTAAGAACATCTTGTTTTATGTATTTAATGTAAAAGATTTATTTTATTAAAACCAACCACATTTTAATTAATTAATTCTACTGTTTAGAGTTGTTCATTTATTTTATCATATTTTTTTTTGGTATGCGTTCAAATGTGACCTTATAGTGCACATATGCTCGTGCGCATACTGCACTCAGTTCTGTCTGACTACGTAAGGAGAGGAGCATTTAGGCCGAGCGTACGTACACCCAGATTCAAATAAAAACACATCTTGAGATCACTTGGATTTGGATATGGTCGGAACTACGCTCAAGTTCTGTGCTCTGTTGTAAGCCTCAAGTTGCTCATTGGGTCTGATCCTTTGTCTAATGTGTTCCAAGTCCTGTCCATTCTCTCCCTCATATATACTGCCTCTTTCCCTTTAATTTTCTATTCAATTTATAACCTTGTTATTGCTATACTTTTTCTCCATTGATAAATGTTGTGTAATTTATATAGATTATGATGATGATCTGTTCTTTGTATTGTCTGCACATGATCTGAACATGTTATTACTAGAAATGCTATATGTAAATTGAACAATTGGTCTGCACCTATTATTGTCATCTCTCAGGAATGTGATTTCTCAAATGATTGTCACGGGAAGGGACTACACGCTCATCACTCTCGTAATTGTTTCTATTATTTGAGAGACTGGGAAATAGAGAGACTTCAGCAGCTTCTACAGGTGACTATGTTTCCACTGAAATACTCTATTGAGAGGCAAATCAAGACATGTTTTATATTATCTGCTTGTTACTTACAGGAAAGTGGAATAGAGTACAAGAGTGATCTCATCGAAGAGCCTCCAAGTCCATTGGAAGGTCAGTGGACCTGTTACTAGTCACATTTACTCTTTGTATATTCTATGTAGAACTAACTATACACTATGCAGGAGAGAGCTGACAAATTCTAGCCTGGGCTACAAGACTCGAATTAGCCCATTTTAATTGAAAAAAAATGCAGATGGCCCAGTGACCCAGCCCAAGGTAGCCCACTATGGGACTGGCCCGGAGGGCAGATGCCCCCCAGCCCAGCCTGCCCCTGATACTGTGTCATCCACCAGGAATGCTTGTGTTTATATCCATTATGTTCTTATTTGCCTTCTTGTCAGACAGGAGACAGCATTAGTATTAAACAAAAGATCCCCTGTTAAAGCATCTTTGGGGAGAATAAACAAAAGTCATTATAAAATCTATGTTTTAGGCAACTATTTATCATCATAATCAACATTTATGTATATTTTTGATGTTCAAATCACAAACGTGGGTATATTTGACTGTAGCTTGCTGCATTGACCATGAGGCACGGTAAGTCCCTTGCCTTAGGCAGGAGTGTAAAAGAGGCGGCAGATAGTACTCCATATGAAGCTCAATGATGCCGCCTACATTACTACACCTATAAACTGCAGAGATACTCAGGCAGAATCACGGAGGGAGAATGCACTTTGGAAACAGGGACAGCCTCAGGCAATGGAATACTAACAGTGGCCACAAACTGGTTGATCCTGAACCTTGGCCCGCGTGCTGGGTCACTGGATCCATGTCTAACATAGCTATACACACATTGGGGGTCCAGTTGAACAAGAGCTGGCACTTGGAACATGGTCCAAGCAGCTACTTATCTTCCTATGTCACTGGGGCCTGTTGAAAGATGACCACACACAGATCAGTAACAGTGATCTTATAACTACATTTACCAACATGCCTGATAATGATCCATTTGATTTTGATCAGATTATTATTGCACATAGGGATAATTTTGGGATTACACAGTGATACTGAGCCAGTTGCCTGATATTGCTGTCGATATCACAGTGTATAGTCCTCTTAAGGACTGCTACTGACAGGCCACTTCACATACAAGGTCCACATACTACAGGTTGTGTGTTCTATAATTACTTACTTACAGTACCTCATTTCATACCAAACACAGTCATTAAGCTGCATAACTCACAATCTCTGCCAGCGTCTCCAAGTAGAAGCAGCGTTCAGTTCAACCCTAATTGGCTACAAGTGGTCATTTATATTAAGTGCATTTATACTGTAGAATTATCTAAACCATATTGTAATTTACTAACTTAACAGACAATATTTATATTCAGATAATGATGGTCATGTAATAATTTATCTGTAAGGAGAAGTTATGCGGTATTTTTGATAGATGAGACAAGTTTTACAAAATCTTTCATTTTCAGAAACTCCTCCAGACCACGATGAACAGACAGGAAACAAAGAAGAGAATAGTTCTGATGAGTAAGATACGACAACTTAATTTTTGTTTCTTTGGGGTTTGAAACAGGCACAGACCCCCAGCTTCTGGTTATTTACATGACGACATTTTCCCATAGAGGATTGCTCTCGTAATTGAGATACAAATTTAACTCTCACGCTATAAATGCAGGGTAATAGGACAGAAAAGTTTCTGTGAATGACACAACTGAGACCAAGGAGTAAATGTATCAAGCTGAGAGTTTTCCGGCAGGTTTGAAAAGTGAAGTTGCCTATAGCAACCAATCAGATTCTAGCTGTCATTTTGTAGAATGTACTAAATAAATGATAGCTAGAATCTGATTGGTTTTTCAAACGCGTCGGAAAAACCTCAGCTTGATACATTTACTCCTAAGTGCTGGCTCTGTAACCGTTATTTCCACATTCTTACCACTGTTGCCTCTACAGCTTAACCTAATGGGAACTCAATCTCAGAGGCTGCTTTAAGAATATGCTGTTGTAGGGACGGTACTAGACATTTATGGGACCTATAGCAAAATGTTGTACGGACTCCTATGAACCACTCAATGGTGAAAAACCCACATAAATACTGTTGAGTACAATGATTTTTCCATAACACTATCACTTCCATAGCACAGAACATAGAGGAAACAGTGATTCTCACCATTCTTTCCTCTAGCAATCTGCAATGTTAATGCAGCCCTTCAGAGTGGAGTTTTCATTAGAGTAAGCTTGCAGCTGTCTCATTACACCAATGTTGCATATTATGAGAGTATTTTCACAGCCATAAAGCAAGAAGAGTAATACAATAAAGATAATCGCAGCATGAATGGGAATTCATCCCTGTACAACTTCGTGGCTGCTCTAATTGCATGAATACTTCATACTTGCCAACTTTTTGCAGTTGGCTGCCGGGAGTCTCTCTGGGGGAGGGGGCGGGTTCAAAATGACGCAATTTCGGAGCCCCGCCCCCCGCATGCCCACCTCCCCCAAAGAGGCGTGACGTAATGACGCAAACGCTTCATTTTACAGCGGGCGGCGGGGCCAAATGCCGCGATTCCCAGATAATTGCGGCATTTTGGCCATAATTCTGCCCACTACCTTTTGAAGTGGACAGATGCGGGAGATTGCCATACACTCCCGGGAGTCCGGGAGACCCACCCGAAATGCGGGAGTTGGCAAGTATGGCTTACTTTATATCCCAATTCCTCCCATCTACGCAAAACTACCAGAGCAGTTCAGCCCATCAGCTGCCAGGCACTTTTTGGGTAGGCCACATTACTCTTTCTAGCTAAGACAATGTGGAAAATAGTCTGATATAATTGATACAGCTATAATATACATGTGGAGCAGATGCAGAGCAAAAATATAAAAATGTTATCAACTTTTTTAAGCTGTGGAGCACTTAAATGCACTCACCATGGTAAGTCTCACTACAAGCCGAGCTAGCCATATAGTTATTATCAATATCTATAGGCTGGACTTTTGCCAAACACATCACTCACCCAAAAGAAATACATTTTTCTACATAGTGTTAGAGGGGCCACGGGCTACAAAACAATCCATCAAGACCGGAACCTGATCTTAGAGATTTTTTGCCATTCATTTATAAACCTATAATTTTCTTGATGATGTGATTTATTTCAATGGTATTTTAATTTTTCCCTACAGAGTGGACCACAAGGAATTACTAGTCAGAATAATAAACGCTAATTCTCTGGATTCAGTGGATCTGTACACTGAGGCAGAAATGAAAGTAGAACTTCAGCGATGGAATATAACCATCCCAGAAAACAGCGGAGATGATAGTCAGGAAACATATCTACAGAAACTGAAAATGGTAAGAGAGGATGGCGTGAGACAGACTAGTTAATGTATCCCTAATTGGTACATTGACTAAATTATCATCAACCAGAATTCTGTATCATTTACTCAAGTTGCCTTTTGGTAACCTGATCTATATAAAACAATGAGGGATATACATTTAGCTTATTTGGAAATCAAACTATATAAACAAACTTCTACCGCAAGTGTGTGGTTCCTGAGTTGAAGCAATTAACATTTCATCATGCGTAAACTTAGGTATAAAAATTTTGGACAGGTCAAGTTGACCTATATTATAATCTGTACTATTCTAAGATGTGTGTACAAATCTACTTAATTGTGACTTATTTATTCACATATCATTTGTTAAGATGTAAAGTCGTATATCAAACAATATATCTTAGCTCTGAAATGGTTAGACATAACCATGCTTTTGTTTTAAACTGCACGTAACTTGGCACTGTATACTCCCAAAATCAACAAGGAATGGATCAGAAGAGATAAAAAAATTATAAATATCCAATTACCATTATATGACAATATTATAGTCATTTATGATTATACATGGAAAAAAAACAATTTTTTTTCTTGAAAAATATTCATTAGGGTGTACTAAATATTTACTGTACATAATAGACATTTTTACGGTTGCTCATGATTGCAAACACTTTATAGCATGCATACGATACTGACATAACTAGGACTCAGGACTTAGACTAGACCCCTAGCTGGAGCAAGAGATACGGCAGAAAACCAGCGTACTTCTGTGTGCGCCTGGACCGGACTTGGACGCTGCTACACGAGAACGTACATTGCCTTTGTGTATCCGCCCATTCCCCATCCCGTTCCCTCCCCGAAATCATAGACTGTAGTAAGTGTTGTTTATGCTCGGAGATGACTTGGACGTGGCTGCGATCTGTTGCGCATCGTCCGGTTCTGAGCATAGAATGATTTTGCAAACGATATGCACAAAATCGGCAGATACGTTCCTTTATGACGCAGGCCCCACAACTCTACTGCTGTGTGAGTGCTATAGCAAGCCTGCGCAGCACAGAGCATAGTGTGCTCAATCAAATACTGCCTTCCTGGCAACACCTCTCTGTTTAAGTAATACTTTAAACTGTTTGGTTTTTTAATTTATTAGTAAACTAAATACAAAAATGTTAATGATGTTGTGACATGCTACAGCTGTACATTATTTTGTTGCAGATAATAAAGCAAGAAATACCTCTGGCTGGGAAATATGAAGAATAATAATATGAACAGTGCCTATACAGAGAAAACCTAATATTTTATTCAAGCCACAACTAGCAATATTGAATTGGTGTTGACTGACACGGGGACGAACCTATCATCTAGTTGACTTAACTTATTTAAAAGCACATTACCAAGGATGGAGTTGTTTCTAACACAATTACAAGCATGGAAAAACAACTATACATTATTTGTGGGAATTCTCTGCATACAATAGAGATGAGTGAATTTCCTGAGAACCGGTTCACCGAAGCGTTAAGCCCACCGATAGTAAATTTTATGTTTCTTGCTAGGTTTTACAAATGTGTTATAGGTATGAAGATGAGAGTCATGTGGATTCAGAAGACTGGATTTAAGACTACTTAAGCAGGGACAGTCTTTGTAATGCTATATAGCTCTATATATATATATATATATATATATATATATATATTTATACACCAATCAGCCTCAACCTTAAAACCACTGACATGTGAAGTGAATAACATTGATTATCCTGTTACAATGGTATCTGTTAAGGTGTGGAAAATATTAAGCAGCAAGTAAATAGTCAGTTCTTGAAGTTAATGTGTTTAAAGCAGGAAAAATGGGGAAGCGTAAGGATCTGAGCGACTTTGACCAGGACCAGACTGTGATGGCTAGATGACTGGGTTAGAGCATCTCCATAACAGCAGGTCTTGTGGGGTGTTCCCGATATGCAGTGGTCAGTATCTACCAAGAGCGGTCCAAGGAAGGACAACGGTGAACCAGTGACAGGGTCATAGTGCACCCAAGGCTCATTGATGTGCGTGGGGAGCGAAGGCTATCACGTCTGGTCCAATCCCACAGAAGAGTTACTGTAGCACATATTGCTGAAACAGTTAATGCTGGCTATGATAGAAAGGTGTCAGAAGACACAGTGTATCGCAGCCACAGACTGGACACAGTGTCCATGTTGATCCCTGTCCACCACCAAAGACTGAAATGTGCCATTAACATGGACACACATTACTGCAAATGTGCAGGAACTCACAGCAAACCAATCAACAGTTAGCTTTAATCGATCTAGTACATTATAGAAAACAGAAGCACATGTCTGACTAATTGCTACAGAGTTTTGCACATGCACTTTTTGGAGTTAATGCAGAGCTGGCCGCAATTGTGCCCTAAATGGCAAGAGCAAAATGCGTTCACAAAAAAAGCCATAATATGCAATATTGAAACTATCTTAAGATCCGTACAAGTCCGCGAGAGTAGCATATGCTCCTGGTTCATGCCCGACACACGTTACAGACGCTTACATCCCACTTGCGCCCAAGTTTTGCTTAAACACGCACACAAAATGCCCAAATGCACAAACGTCCCCTTACTGTACTCGGTTCATATTAGAACGTACACATTCATCTAGGCACAGGCTGGCACACGTGGCAGAATCACCCAAATCTATATGGGAGCATAAGCACCTGTTGCTCTGGGCATTCGCAATGCAAATTCACACAAGATGCACTACACCAACAGGCATAGTACACACTCTGCATCAACCCCTTTGTTAGCAAATTACTCCCCTTGCAAAGAGATGCAGAAGAAACGTTTAAATATACTATTATAATGAAGCCCTGATGCGAAGTGAAACCAAAGTCTAAAACCTTTATGAATTGTATGAAGCAATAAAAATTATGTTTACAGCAGAATGATAGGCAGCTGTACAGTGCTACCAATATCAATGATTGACAAATTGTCTAGGAGTGGGTACAAGCAGACAGAACAGGCATGCTCATCCATTAGCTTTTCAATTTACCCTTGTAGCCTTTTGAGCCAATAACAGATTTATGTCATATAAGTGATCAATGCCGTTAATACTTGGTGTAACAATAAAATAGCAGCAGCACAATGCTTCTTTGTCACACTTGCAGTTTAGAATGAAAAACAACATTTAGGGAGAGGAGGAGATAATGAAAACGGAAACTGTGTGATGAACTCCCGCGTTATGATTGGTTAGTTTGTTTTGGCTTTCCAATTTTTTCAGCAGTTTTCTTTAAGAACCACAATTGAAACTGAACTCAGAGATAAGAAAAATTTCGAAGTCTTAGGGGTATATTTACTAAACTGCGGGTTTGAAAAGGTGGAGATGTTTCCTATAGCAACCAATAAGATTCTAGTTATCATTTATTTAATACATTCCACAAAATGTCAGCTAGAATCTGATTTTTTTTATAGGCTACATCTCTACTTTATCAAACCCGCAGTTTAGTAAATATACCCCCTAAGGCTGAATAACATAATCACTTAAGAATGCAGACTTCAGATAATGAGAAAAGATGGACAGAAATGTGTTTACCTGGATATACTTGGACACTGAAATTAATATGTATTTGTAACATTATGTATAATATTAGTATAGAAAAAATAGAAGTGTTAAAATATAGACTACCTGATAAGCACAAATATGTGTATTTATTTCCTATATTGTACAAAATAAAACTATGTAAGTTGTTAGTGTTTATATCTGAGCATTTAATAAACACCACACAAACTTAATGTTTTTATTTTTATACACATTTAGAACATATCTTTTAAAGGGAGCTACATTTTTCATGTAAACACTGAAACCGTCACATATTAGTAATCAAAATAAGGCCATGTTGCTAGATTGGGGTAATTCAGTCATGCAAAGGTTATATTCAGTAGGATGGACATATGCAAACATGTAGGACCATATAATAACATGGAAGCTGGAGTTATTGCATATTTGTGATATTTGAACCATGTGGGCTACATGTTACCCATAATGCATTATCATTCAGCAGGGTAGCCTGTACTGGACTGATTCAATCTAATAAGGTCACCTGACCTTAATGCTATTTCAACCATGTTTTTTAAAATATTAGATGTTATTAGAAAGCAGAGTGAGGCATATCCATTATTTTTTATTCTTAAGATATATTTCATAAATCATCATCTACCTTAATGGAGATCTGATTACAAACAATATGGATGTGCTCTGTAGCATTAGTTTCATAAATTGTTTAATACATTTGTAGTGTATTGCAGTATATGTTTATCTGTAATTATTCATCACATCGCAGGACTGACACTGTCATTAAAAAATTAATTCTAAAAAAAGTGCAGAAAAATATCTTCCTAAAGGTACAGACCGCATGCCCCAAAAATACTAATGAAGTTTTTTTAACATATTACGGAGGCCGACATCTGTCGTCGTAGAAAGGGATAAACTGGGACTCCCCTCTCAGGCTCCAGCTTTGCGTTACTACAACTCCCAGCATGGCAGAAGGAGCATGATGGTTATTTCAAGTTCTACACCATGTACAGGCCCACAGGGGGCATAAGCCTGGTCCATAACATAGCGTTATAACATTGCTCCTTCATCATTATTTACTCACATAACTATTGTGCAGAGTTATGAAGCCCAAATTACAACCAGCCACTCACATTCCCAGGAGAGCTGCAGAAATATTGCAGAACTTGACTGGTCAACATGCTGCATATATTGTGCCTTGGTAGCTGAACACAAAACCATAACTTACACAACATGGGGTCAATGACGGGCCAGGTGGGCCCTTGATACGGGATACCGGGTCGGAGGAGGGTCCCTTAGAGCAATTGTCCCATCCCATGAGGGAATGTCTGATGCTCCAATAGAACATTTTTATACTGCCATGTGTTGTTCTTTGCTTCTATTGTTACTACTGTTAGTAATTTCCACAAAACACACTGGTCTGTGTCATGATCTGAAGACCAAGTGGGTAAAGCATTGATTGAAAGTGTTGCCATGTTAATTGCATTTCTCTGAAGTCACTTCTCCTGCACAGTGTGAGGATTCACAACACTAGCTCTAGATGCCAGCTGTCAGAATACTGCTCACAATGACAGTTACAGATGTGTAATCAGCACTCTGATTGTACATCGTGATTCTACCTTCTCCAATACCTTGACTTCGTCCATCACTATCCTACCTCCTACAAGCCCATGACTTCAGCTTGTGCCTTACTACCAGTCCTCTCAGGACTAAGCAGC
This sequence comes from Mixophyes fleayi, assembly GCF_038048845.1. Classification (NCBI taxonomy): domain Eukaryota; kingdom Metazoa; phylum Chordata; class Amphibia; order Anura; family Limnodynastidae; genus Mixophyes; species Mixophyes fleayi. The sequence continues at coordinate 239,825,666 of NC_134406.1, forward strand.
CTAGCAGGATGTGGTGTGTCTCTAATAGCTACCCCCAGCCAACTGACTCTTTTCTGGGAGCTGCCAGCACACTGACAGACAGGAGTGGCTTATTTACATCATTTTACTTTGTATTACCTTACAATTCTCCTTTAACTAGAGGTGAGTACAATTTCACTCGTATAAGGTTTAGCAAAAGAACAGAGGTGTGAAGTTCCGGCAATATAAACCTTGACTTCCACTTTTGCTTTTGCCATTCCACACTGTATTTCTATATTCACATTCACTATATTCACATTTCACAGAATAGAGTTGAGACGATGTCTGTTCATTATGTCTGCTGTGTCTAAACATTTAAGGGTATATTTACTAAACTGCGGGTTTGAAAAAGTGGAGAAGTTGCCTATAGCAACCAATCAGATTCTAGCTGTCATTCTGTAGAATGCATTAAATAAATGACAGCTAGAATCTGATTGGTTGCTATAGGCAACATCTCCACTTTTCAAACCCACAGTTTAGTAAATATACCTCCGAAGGTCAACTTCAGCTTGTGAAACAAGCAAAGTTTTGCAGCCAAATGTGTTAGATGAAATTTTAGTGGAACAGTTTTGAACATTACTTCTTTGCAGCTCATCCCAGACACCAGTGGCATAGAGCCAGGGCCTTAACTAGGGCAGTGCGACAGGGGGCGACCACTCAGGGCGCAAAGCTGAAGGGGGGCACAATTTAGGAATATTTTAGGTTAATTTGGTTAAAATTGAGGGCTAGGGGGGCGGCATTTGTCTTTCTCGCCCCGGGCACTAGATTTCTAAGTTACAGCTCCGCATAGAGCCACTGCAGGAACATTTATGGTGGGATTATATGAGGTGGTCATAAACCATTTGCATATTTTGTGGCCACAACACTGTATCTACAAGGCATTTAGTTACAAGAGTCATAAACTGTACATAAATAAAGAGACGTGACTGCTGAAATCATTTTTTGGTTTGTATTTTGCGTAAGTAATAAATATGCAGCCACATTCATGGAAAGTGTAATTTTGCCGTATACAATGCAAATAAAGTTAAAGACAAAATTTTACAAAATGTTTCCCGAAAACAATAACATAAACGCTGGATACCCTAAACATGGTTGCAATCCTCTGATAATACTTTTACAAGTAGTTTTATAAAAGTTGTCCGATATTATATGGATATTGTTTTTAGTCATTTAATAAAAAAGAAAGTAACGGTATCTAGAGGACAAAGGAGATCAGTGATGAGAAATAAAGGTATCATAGCACTATTCAGACTGGTGTGGGGAAGGTTATATGTAACGTAGTAATGTAGGCAGGGTGCTGGACTTATACTAAATATATATACATATATATATATATATATATATATATATATATATATATATATATATATATATATATATTTAACTAACAGTCCAAATTTCATTAAGGTTTTTTTTGCCAAACAATTGCAACATAATAAATAAATGGAAATAAAATGAGTTTTTTCAATTTAGTTTTTTCAATTTAGCAAAAATTCTGAAATTGATCAGGTCACCAACATGAAAAGTTTCCTCTGTCCTTTAAGGCATTAAACACATTTTCATGGCTGTATACAAGGGTGGGTTGTCCATTGTGAAGGGAATTCTATCATCTGAGTGAAATCTTTTACAATCTAACCCCCCCTTCTTTTGTTAACCCTCACTTAACCAAGGGGTACTTGTGTTTTGCTCTGTAGAGGCCTGATTTGGTGCATACTGCAAGAGAGTCCTATGTGGCCCTGCCTTCTGCCCCTGTCATTACGTCACAATTAACACAACGAGTAGGAAAATTTTCAACCCAAAAGTAGGGATTATTCCATTAAGAAGAATGGCTTATTCTGAAACAGACGGATCTGGTCACTGTTTCCTGCCATCGTCCCGTACTAGTGGTATGAGCTGGAGTTCTTTAGAGATCCTCTCTCCGATTTCCTTGCTGCTTGCTGCAATAACTCTACAGGACATTAGGTCAAACGGCCCTCCTGCAAACACAGAGAGACAGGAGCTGATGAGATGCCTTTCAAACGGTTTTAACAACTGTTTATGATATGATTAGATACACATATGAAACACAGAAGTAAAACATACATTGTATAGAGCATTTGCAGATGATTAAAATAGCATAAAATGCTTTTGAGCTGTATTAGTCATACTAGGTAATTTACTGGATGCAGTACACACTGGCTGCCCATAGATGGTGCTATGTGGTTTGTGGAATGGAAAAGTAAACTATAGAATTTAATGGTCATATAAAGAAGAGCAATTTACTACCTACATCTAATCACAGTGGATGCAGACAGTTTGTCTATCACTTCACTAGTAACATTGCTCCACTTGTGAGCTTGTTGGCCACAATTGAGTAATATAATTACTTGAAAATAACTGACAAATTTGTAAGTTTTTAGCTGCTGTTGCTTTTGCTACAATAATGCTGTTTTGGGCTGTTATTCCAGTAATCAATGAACTGAACAAGTTCCAGGAGGCTGGGTAATGATAGCGCTGTAAAACAGAAAGGGAAAATTTACTTGCACTCCTGGCTAAACACATTGTGTCTGATTCATTAAGCAAAAAAACAAATGAGTAACTTTGCACCTTGGCAAAACCATGTTACATTGGAGGAGGGGGAGGTAAATTTAAGCTGTGATGGCAAATTTATAGTTGGCGTAGGGCATGTCCTAGATCAAAAATAAAATTTCAGTGTACAAATAAAGCAATCAAGTATTTGTGTGCTATATTAAAAAACAGACAGTATTTAACTTACGTGCAAAATAATAAACTAATTTGCACCCCTTGCATTGTAACATGGTTTTGTCCAGGAGAAAACTTACTTATTTTTTTGCCTTACTTTCCTTAATGAATCAGGCCCATTGTGTTATAAAACTTGGCCACACTTGGCAGTTACCGACAGTCAATTCGGTCCCTTCAACCGAGTTATAATGCCCCAAGTATGAGCAAAAAGAGATCAAACAAATATTGACTTAAATACTGGAACCTACCCCTGTCCTGCTCACTCATGTGATTATTTAGTGGTTATGCCAAACAGCCAGATAACAGCCTGGGTGGGGACCCTGTTTCTGAGATATTGTTAGGTAAGTAAGAACTCCATATAAAACTTAAATTCAGTAGTGGGTGGAGATAACGGAACTGAAGGTGTCAGGGACCCAGCGGACCTGGCAGACGGAGGATGGTGGGTAAGTAAAACCTGTTTATTTATTTTAACTCTGTTAAGACCACCCAATATTAAACTCTTGTCTTTAAAAAGGTACAAAAGACAAGAAATAAAAATAATATAAATACATTTATAGGACAACAGATATTAAGAGGTGAAATTAAACAACCCAAATTACATGAAAATAAGGAGCACTGTATTGTATGCCTGGTATCTGTGATTCTTGGAAACATACAGATATAAAATATATATATATATATATACACACACACAGATATAAAATATATATATACAGATATAAAATATATATATATATATATATATATATATATATATATATATATATATATATATATATATATATATATATATATATATTACACATATATACACACACACACACACACACACACAGTACAACAGGTGTGGGCTCTGGAACAACAGTTATGAGCAAGATCTCTGTGATGTTTTACTAACATTTTAATAAATAAAAAAAAAATTAAATTCTTCTTACACTAAACAGTGACGCACAAGAGGAAAGTACAAACCTTTTGCATCCAGGATAACTCCTCCAGCCTCTGTAACAATGACGGACGCTGCTGCCATGTCCCAGCAATGGATTCCCATCTCATAATAAGCGTCAGCCCCTCCGGTAGCCACCAGACACATGTTAACAGCGGCTGTGCCCACCGCCCGGATCCTATGTCACAAATGTAACATTCAAAACATTACCTACGGTTAATCTCACGTGAAATATTAATACAGTATGTCAAATACAGTATGTCATTTAAAGAATTACATGCAGGAATGTTGTTATCACAGCAAGTCCTTCTCCCACTATATAATATCTATAACTCTGCTTTTGTTCCAGTTTGGTAATCTAACCGAAGTCATAGGGCCTGATTCATGCTCGGCCTTACGTCAGTTTGAGTGCCGTATCTTGTGTGAGATAGCTCTGCGCGTGCTAAGAAACCTTATCCCAGTGAACGCAACTGCATGCAATTTAAGACTTTAAGGGTGGATTGGGGGTGGGAAGAGACGGACGGACACAGGCCTTGTACAGTAAGGGTGTGCCAACACAGATACTGACGATTTAAGTCCTGGGTTTCTCTTAAGTATGCCTGGTCTCAGACCTATCATTTGCACCAGCTACAGTGCAGGTGTAAGTGCTGACTCATAGTAATGATAGGGATGGCAAAGTCTTTATTTGGAAAAGTACACTTATGTGTTACTAAATAGCACAGAATGTGTGCATTATACTGTTTGTTCATTTATTTTATAATATAATTTTTTTAGTACTGATGTGACCTTATATATATATATGCAGTCTGTTAACACACACCAAGTACCGTGTAGGCAGAGTGTACTTACACCCAGATTCAAATGAAAATACAACTTGAGATCTGCTTGGATCTGAATACAGTTCATGCTCTGTGCTCTTTTTCAAACACAACTTCCGTGCAAGGTGCATTCTGATTAGTAACAGGTTCATAGTGCACAGCATACAAACCTCCCTATTGCAGGGTCCGTGTATATGACAGTAGGGTTTATTCTTCATTCAACTATTACATTTGTTGAAGTTTTATTTATCTCACTAAACGTGTTCAACCTTAGCATAAAAGAGATAATTACCCATGGATTGGGATGCACAATAATCTCTCCATGTTAGACAGAATAGTTGCAATAATCTCCGGGTTACGATTTGATCCCAGTTCTGTAATGATCATGGATTTTGTTATATCTGGAAAACAAAAACAAGGCGATTTAATAAAATACTTCATATTTAATTGTCAATAGACCATTTAATAATGGATCATATTGCATTATGATCTTTCCCGGGAGGCTTTTCTCATCTAGGGAGCTACGACATAGAAGAGTCGGAGAGGGAGCAGGGGAGCACGCGGGGGGGGGGGGGGGGGGTTCTGGTTCTCCAGCGAACGAACGGGCACTAAACATTGCCCCTACACAGCAGCACTGTACTGTACAGCAGCCACGGCGCTGTCACAGAAGTGTCTGAAACGGTGTTGTATTGTACTACAATACAGCACTGCCGCGGACGCTTCTTTGACAGCGCCGCAGCTGCTGTACAGTACAGCATCGCCAAAATGGAGCTGCTGCGCATGCGTGGCCGCATGCGCAGCAGCTCTCTCTCTCTCTCTATATATATTTTTCTTGGAATGGGGAGGAAACCCCCCCCCCCCTTAAAAATCCTGCGTTTGCCCCTGGGGAGTATTAGAGTGTGTGCCCACAAAGTGCAAATTATAGAGGTAGTGTCAACAAATAGATGGCTCCCCACAGTATTTGGAAGAGACAGGTAAGGAATTACATTTGATTTTTTTTAAAACACTAAATAAAAAACTGGCTAGATTACTCAGCGGTAAAGATAACACTACACGGGTATGATAGACACAGTAAAATCAAATAATAATCAAATAATAAATCTTTAGCACACCAAATTGCTGGGGTCCATTGTGTGCATTATGCACACCGCAGCCATTATGCTGCTCTATACTACAGCTGCTTTCAAATCAACAATAATAACACATCACAATACTACAAAATCACTTATATCCTTGCAGTGTACATTAAGAAGTACCTTGTGCCCATACAGGTGACTAATGACAAATGTTAATGATTGCAGTAGTTCTGACTCTAAGAAGTGGCAACAGAGAATTTTATAAATATGAATTGGACTAAAATAAATATAAATGTAGTATTGAGTAGAAATCACAATGTTAAAATGAAACACAGAGTTATAGTTACCTGAGTTCTAATTGCCTGAATTTACTTAGAACCACCATAAGTATCAAAATCTGTGTATTACTGTGGTATATAGCAACCACAAAATAATGTCTGCTAAGCTAAATATGACCAACATGCTCTCTTTCAATCGTTTGCAGCAGGTTGTCATCTAAGAAGGGTGTGTTTTACTTATTGGAGCCAGCAGAGTGTGACTTACAACCTTGCACACTTGCTCTGTAGTAAAGCACTGGGTGTACTGGTGGAATCATGCAAAGGACCAGGACTTGTAATCTCACAGCAGCTTAACTGACCGCAGTCTCAGCATATTGAGCTGCATTTGAGCTCTTAAGGACACCTCCTTAAAGATGAGGCAAGTGACTGCCATTGTCTTTAATTTAAGAGTTGGGATGTAAAACTCTATTAAGCGTTACTTTTTATTTACTAAACTTCTTATATAGCTGCAGTGGGATGTCAGTTAACATTGAACATTGTATATTACATTCATACTTGGTGGTGTTTTTCACTCACTGATGAATTTAGATTAAAGATGCACGGTCTGTGTAGTATGGAGCAGTGTCAATATTAACACAAGCACATTATAGCACATTAAAACGCTACAGAATATGTTGGCGCTATATAAATAAATGATGATGATGACGAGATGGAGATTACCTTTCTGTCCAGAGACTTGTAATTTCTGGCCATTGCAATGTGCCCCTTTTCCTCTTCTGCCAGTGTACATCTTGTCTTCTACGCAGCTGAACACAACTCCAAATTCAACCTCAGGAGAACAAAATCAACAAAAACTTACATTAATTTTATTCAGATAACCAAAAAGCTCATTAACTGGAACTTCATGCATTGGGCACATGAAGTTCCTACAAAATGCAGATCCTACAAAATATTACAGACACTATAATGCAGCATAATATATGCTGGAGTAAGGTGTCTGAGAATAGCGCCTTTATTACACGGTATCAAAGAAACCAATCATCTTAAAGGAGGCCTCCAACTTCAAATCATACCTTATATTTCTATGGTGTGCTTAATGTTCATCTTAGCCAATACAATATACTACCTTCCATAAATCATATAAAATGTTTTATGCCAAGTAGGTTATTGAATTGACCAAAATGAGTCAACACCCACTACAGACTGTTGCAGAGTTGGTCGGTAAATGGAAATAAACTAAATTTTTTTTTTTTTTTTTTTAAATAATTTAAAAGAGAATGGATAATTAGCGTATATCTGCCCATATGCCATCCTGTGCACATTTCAGGATGCGTCTGTGTCGGCATCAGCACCATATATGCCTAATCTACAACAAGCCATCATCATTAGTAACTTTCTGGGCATGCACAGAGTAATTTCATGCAAGATACGCTACGCAAACTCGCTGCATAAGCCCCTACACATGAAACAGGGTCTACAGGTGGGCATTCTAGTCTATCATATACTACAGAATAGGGGGTTTCCCTTAGGAGGCAGTTTAAAGCTCTGTCTAACCATCCTCATTATTTCAGTAAGGCTGCCTCTGCAACGCAGCACTTGGTGAGCAGGAGTCAGGCTGCATTTAGGAGAGAGTTCTGCCTCAGCACTGGCACATCCCAGGTTATGAATCCGCCGGTAAAGCTTTGAGTTGAAAGGTTGCCATGGAAATATCATTCTCCAGAAGTCTCTTCTACTAATTAAGTTTATTTATTTAGACTTATTCAAACACTAAAGATGAAATTTCTGCTGTGAAGTTTGATGGGCATTGTATAGCCATCACATCCTCTACATTTCACCCAAAAAAGTTAAACCCCAAATAAACACAAAAAAAAAGTTCAAAATATCCCATGAAGCTTTCAGTAGATATAGACATATAAGGACTTATTTAGAGTTAGGAATACAGTGGGAGGAGTGGGGGTAAATTTAAAACGTGCAGACAGATTAGGACATGGAAGGGAGGTGCGTCCTAGCTCAAATCTAAATCTTCTGCTAAAATAAAGCGATTACATGCAAAGTAGTCAGTCTTTCCCCTACATGCAAATAAAAACAGAATTGCAACACTTGTATAACATGGTTTGTCCGGGGGCAAATGTGCAGCCTCTATCTGGATTTGCTCCTAATTGTAAATGAAGCCCACAGTGTTCCCACTGTAGTAAGATATTTTTATAACATTTTAGTGCTTTATAAAAGTACAATATTTTACATCTTAATGAATCCCAGCAGTCAGACTTGTAAAGTAGAACTTATAATTATGGCTAGAATGTTCGCTAAAAATAAGATTTTATTTTACAAACGTCTTGCAAGACACATAATTAATGGGTGTAGTCAATGTGCAGAAGGGTACGTTTGATTATTTTAGTAAAAAGGAATCATTGTAGGTTCAGCAGGGTTGATATTTTTAGCACTGTGCCTGGCTCATGGCCATTAAAGTGAACACATTTCCCACACATGGGACATGTCAGATCCAACAGGACCCTTAGACAAATCCAAGACGTTGGAATAAAGTTTTCTAGCCCCATGAATATCCTTGATTTCTACATGATGTTCTGATCTTGAAATGTCACATCCTAACAGATAGGACACTGAGGAGTTTACACAACCCATGATATCATCTATGGGACAGGAACTGAGACCATCCATAGACATATGTAGCATTTAGGAAAGCACCCGTCGGTTTATGAAGCTGTCAGGTTGTTCATAACTTGCATTAACAAGAACACTTCTCGAATTTGCACCTACAGTAAATACATATGTCACATAAGAATGGCTTAGTGGTTAGCACTTCTGCCTCACAGCACTGGGGTCATGAGTTCGATTCCCGACCATGGCCTTATCTGTGGGGAGTTTGTATGTTCTCCCCGTGTTTGCGTGGGTTTCCTCCGGGTGCTCCGGTTTCCTCCCAAACTTCAAAAACATACTAGTAGGTTAATTGGCTGCTAATAAATTGCCCTTAGTCTCTCTCAGTCTGTGTGTGTATGTTAGGGGATTTAGATTGTAAGCTCCAATGGGGCAGGGATTGATGTGAATGAGTTCTCTGTACAGCGCTGCGGAATTAGTGGCGCTATATAAATAAATAGATGATGATGATGATGATGAACCACACTACTTACTCTGTGCTTTGGAATTAAATTCATGCTGGATACACAGAATAGGTTGAATTGAGTGTGCCGTGAATCCCTTGTATTCATTATATTTTATCTACACATACTACACTTGTTACTATTGGGATACTCTCAAAATGTGGAGGATCTTAAAAGAGGAGGTCAATTTGATGTCAATAAACTCCATATTCCGTAAAATGTTCACACTGGTACCGGCAGTTCATTACCACAAATGTAACTGGTGTAAAAATAGTATTTTTTTTCTAGAATGTAGAAGTACGTTTTTCTCACTAATTTTCCTCCATGTTCTGCCACCCCACTGTTAGAGAAGCTGACTAAGAGATCTATAGATGGAGCAAGTTACACAATTGGTCAAATGGTGTGACTCCCCAAGTACCAAGCTGCCATATCGCACTGCCTCTGCCTACTCCACAGTGTAACATACAACATACAACGACACACAACATACAATCAAATTTTGTAAAATGTTTGAAATGTTTTTGTGCTGCAAGTCCTACCGACTAGATTTTCTTCACTCGTTGGGCTTTTTTGGTTTGCTTTATTTAGGCATTATGGTGGCACTTACTATCTCTATCGACCTTTGCTATTCCCAATTGACATGATTTTCTATCCATTCGTTTTATTTGCACTTAGTGTTAAATGTATAGGAATATACTAATTGATTTAAGCAATAAAGTGTAACTGTGATGCCACCTAAAAGACGAAGGGCGGAGCCGGATAAAGCTCGCCGACAGACTATGACTGATGACCAAAGAGAACACGAACGCCATCGCATATGCAAATATGACGCCTCAGCAAATTGCCCGTCACAGAGAAAACAATCTAAGAGCGAACAGGACAGAGGCGATATCACGTCAACTACTACAAAGTCAGCCAACAAGATGCCATTCTTGATTCTACATTCTTGCAATAAATGATGCACGGGATTGAACCGTTACCAAAAAAGGGTCCAACGTGATCTTACACTTATTTTTTTCATCATTTTGAGGGGCTTTTAACTAGTAAAACCATAATTAGCAGGCAACTGTGTAGTCTTATATTTAATTACATTTACATACCTGTTTATTCACTGCAAAACCGATGGATACGCACACAAATGGAAACCTAAATAAATGAGAGCAAATAGATGTGATATTTACAACATCATAAGACGTTACACCAATTGGTGCTAGTGGGAGCTATTCTGGCAGACAGAAAAGGCTCTCTGAGCTTTTATATCAACAATTTGTCTTGGTTTTATAAAAATATGCAAAATCATCTTCCTACATGATGCAAATTATGTAATAGAGGGCAGATTGCCAGGACTCCCACAGAATCTTACCTTGGCGAGATTCTGGACACTATCCACCTATGATTCTATGATCCATGTAACACCAACGTCTAATATGTTTATGGCAGCCCCATAAGCACTTCAGAAAGGGATAGCTGGCCTTACTATTTAATTTATATTTCCTATAATTCATGGCTAAAAAGTCCATTTCCCCAATTTACTGCTGGACTCACACAGAACCTACCTGTGCACAAAGTTAGTAGTGCCATCGATCGGGTCAATGATCCATGTTGGTTTATCCGTCAGAGTGGATTCCTGACCCGCCGCCACAGATTCCTCACCAATGAAGCTGAAACAGTAAAACAAACATATTATACAATTGTTATGTAGCAGAATGTACAGTCTGGGAAGATTGTATATCTTCATATTCAGCATAAAAAGTCTAATAAATTTTCAAAAAATGCAAGAAAATGGAGAAAAGCAGCGTGACTGTAGGTGAACATAGTGATCACTAAGATCACTGGGAAGTGCACGCTTAGTACACACGGATACTTGTTACAAGCATTGGCTAGACCGAGAAGCAGCTTATAGAGTTTGTGGTAACTTCAGCTCTTCCAAAAAACTCAGAGTGCTTATTACACCACAGTATAGATGCAACATATTGCAATCAATTGTTAATTGATCTTTGATCTTCTACGGTATTTGGTTTATCTGTGGATAACACTTTAAGGGCTTCAGATATTTTAACCATGGTTAAATTTAAAATAAAAAATAAATAAATTTAAATAAGAGATTTTGATGCATCTCTAGAACTTGTTTATGAATCAGGGAGGGGAATATAAGGGTAAGACACAACGGGGACTATTTATCATTAGTCCCCTTATCAAGGTGAAAAGGCTGTTTTCTAATAAATTTGTCCCCAACATACAGAAAGTTGCTACGTTTGTAGAACAATGAGTCTTATTTTTTGTATTGAAAGACATAAGACAAAAATTTTACCAATGTTTCAGTATATATATATATATATATATATATATATATATATATATATATAGTATCATAATAAAAAATATACTATGCTTGCCCAAAAAAAATGTACATTATACAAATAGCGTAATATGCATAATTCTCCTATCACAATATTTATTCACCTGACTGTCAAAGTGAATACACATCTATATACAGACTTGCCTGTGTGAGGGATATTTCTCTTTGAATGATGAGATTATAATTTCTTCTACTCTCTGGTCTGTAGCGGTCACCAGATCTGCCGGAGAACTCTTTTCCATCACGGACATCTCCTCCTTCATTGCTGCACATACCACCTGCCAATCATTAGGACTGTAAACTTAGGATGTCATTTACTTATAAATGGAACAAACATTAACCCTATGTGAAATTTGTTTTCTATATTATGGAATAAACGCAGCATGATTTCCTGATCAATATTAGAGCAGCCAACTATTACAATATACTGGAAGATTGAAAAATAGCTATCCTCCATGTTTTACAAATATATTGTATTATAACAGACAGTTACTGCTGATATCTTCTTGGCTGCTGTTACATCACTTAGAGCCAAAAACACTATTTACCTTTAAGCAATTTATCTTGAAATAACTTGCAATACAGAGGTCAAGAACATCAGAGGCAGCAGTTTGTGTATTCACCAGTCCGTTTGCCGGATGATATCTGGTACACAAAACCTGAGCATATATGGAATTCAGATGGATGAACCTGCCCCTACCACAGTGATATAATTCTTTTCAAATACTTGGCGATTACATGGCGCTGTTCTAACTCATACATGTGCTACACATGTAGCCATAATTGTCAGATCCCAATGAATATTACTGCATCATCAAGACAAAAATTGAACATAACTAATCCTACAGAAAATTAAAGGAAACAGGAAATATTTTTTAAAACAGTGTCATCTAGCAAATATAGTATCAATAATATTAGCTGTGCACTTTTATTACTGTGTTAACCACCAAGAAACACTAAATATGCCATAAATAACATTATTTCACAACTGAGCACCCATAATTATCATCACCATTTATTTATATAGCGCCACTAATTCCACAGCGCTGTGAGTGAGTTCTCTGTACATCAGTCCCTGCCCCATTGGGGCTTACAGTCTGAATTCCCGAATATACACAGAGACTAGATTAAATTTGTTAGCAGCCAATTAACCTACCAGCATGTTTTTTGGAGTGTGGGAGGAAACCGGAGCACCCGGAAGAAACACACGCAAACACAGGGAGAACATACAAACTCCACACAGATAAGGCCATGGTCGGGAATTGAACTCATGACCCCAGTGCTGTAAGACAGAAGTGCTAACCACTTAGCCACCATGCTGCATAACATCTACTGCTCCAATGGTTCACCAACATTTCCATCTTGATTAGTATCCCAAATTTTTTTTTTACTGTGGCTACATCAACAATTATCTAAACAATATTAAATTCAATTTCTTTTCGTATGGAAACATCATCCATTATATATACACGGAAGGAAAAGGGTAATGATATTCCTGACATGAGTGCTGAATTATTTAACATATATATTCTTCTGCAATGATACATACTGCTCCGGCTTTCCTTGCAACTTGGACAGCAAAGTCCATACATTCCTGCCACGGATCTGCCATTTCCACCTAGGAAAAACAATATCATCAGCATAATAATCTTTAACATGTTTGAAAACACAAACTATAGGTAAACTGTTAACTGCGGATTTAAAGAGATTTTATTATCAAAAGAGGACATTTAAATCAGCTGAAATATATTGTATTAGAAACAAATGCATAACATATTTATTATTTTGTATTTAGATGGTGTGTACTACTTAATCTAGAAACAAAATTGTTTTAACTGCTATGTACATAATTTACAAGATTTAGCATACGGCTAGCTTTCTCTATTGACAGTGGAAACTGTAAGGCTCATTAATGAACCACAAAAATGACAGGCCCACACATGTAAGTGCGGCTACTTTTCTGACTGGCGCATTTCAGTACCAGTGGTCAAGAGAAGGGGACAGGAAGTGGGAGTCAATGGCAAAGCAGAGGTCAGCAAATATCCATCAATAACAGGTCCAGGAAAGACAAGCAAAACCTTAACCGGCATCAAGGCGATAACAGACCTGGAGCTACAGACGCCGAGCGCCAACTAAAGTGCACATCACGCCAGGAAGCACGTTCATCCGTACGGATGCTACTGCACAGGCGTAGGATGAGGACAACTGGGTGAATGCAAGCATAAAGGACGACAAACAGGTAAGAACATTTCTACACAGGGTAGAAAATTGGGTCAGATGAAGATCTCTACCAGTGCTTGTCAACGGTCATTAGCCAACCTGGAAGTGGACGAGTTACTCAGAATGAGACAGCTCCTGATTGGCTGCCCATCTACTATGTAGGCCAGGCTTACAATACATTAACTCAATTCACATAGGGAGCAGTCCGGTTCTCCTCTATAGGGTTTAATTCCACTTACGGATTACATTGGATGAAGAAAAGAAGACGATGTTAGATAAGTATTCAGTAATACCGCTGCACTACAGAAAATATTAGGGAGGACATTAATATTAAAAATATTTCGGCCACAATATTTAAATGTGAATTCATCCAAAGGTGGCATTATTCTATCTGATTACATCTAAGGGGACACAGTTACTTATTATTTAATAAGGGGAGGACAACGGATTTATTTTATTACTCTGGTACCCACCGGCCAAGAGTACCAGGGAGAGACGAGTGTTACCACAGCGTGATCATTTTTGTTGTTTACTTTTTTAATATGATGGAAAAAAACATAATCGGGATGGTGATGTCTAAAGTGCTGGTTTGAAAACTAGCGTTTTTTCAGCAGTAAGTCTGGAGGTTATAAAACCATCAAGAAAATTTCTGATAAACTGGGGGTTTGACCAGAAAACACTTCACTAAATTTACCTCCTATTCCAGTGGTTCCCAAACTGTGCGCCTAGGCTCCCTGGGGTGCCTTGGAGATCTCACAGGGGTGCCAGGGCTAGTGGTAAGCAAGGCGGGGGACTACTTTGTAATTATTTTGGCTTAGGGGTGCCTTGAAAATTTTTTGAAACCCCTAAGGGTGCCTTGAACTGAAAAAGTTTGGAATCCATTGTCCTATTCTATTAACACCCAGATCACCTCCGCCACAGCACCCCTAGTGTCAGAAGATGTATTTACATGCTCCAACATTGGCTTAGATATCAACATTCTAGTCTGTGATTTGTTTTCACAGGTCTGTGTTGATAAACAAAAGTGGTGGGGAATTTTTTTAAAAAAAAATTATTTAAAAAAGTGATAAAAAAATAAACACCAATATATATATATATATATATATATATTTCACGGCCCAAAGCAAAGATCAAATATTAAATAAATTACACATAACTGGTATCCATGGAAACATTATTTTATAATACTCATAAAATAAGATATTTAATCTATTACGGTGCCAAAAAAAACAAACCCTTTCAGTCCTGGAAAAAATCAATAAATTAAATAAACATAAAATAAATAATTATTCTCAATAAAGGCAGCAGAAGAAAAAATGTGAAAATGGTGGTGTCTCATCTTGGAATGGATCTCTGGCAGCTAAAGGGTTAAATCGCAAGATGGAGCTGGATCACAAAGAAAATGTGCACATAAAAGTCCTGCGCATTGAAAACTACTGTAAGCTTTCATTAAAAGAGCCATTTATGCTCAGTTCAATCAATGCACGACGCTTATTAGGTTACTGACAGTATGAGCAATAATACTAAGTAGTAGGAGCCACAAGGGATATCAATGCACATGAAAAACGACGCCTGTATTATTTTGTTTTTGTAAATTGTATCACATAAGTCAGATATATCCGTAGAGGATGTACTATACTATTTGTGGTACATGCTATAAATCAAAGAACTAACACAATGTAATCCTGCCACAATACCAGGGTGATTTTTCAATCATAAATTATGTTATCAGCATATATTATGGTAACTGCTTTATTCTACAGATCTGCAACTAGTAACATCGGGATCAGAAGACGCAGAATACTGACCGTTGTATGGAATGACTCGGATCAGACTTGTACAAAGATCAGTCACTGGATGAACAGATCCAGACCCGAGATGTGATACAGTGATCGGCTGTTTCCTGGTGTAGAGCGCAGGCTCCCAGCCCGGCCGCTGACAGGACGCTTCCTTCCGATCTGTCACACCTTGTGTGGGAGGTGGGCTGATGTGACGCTCTCTGCGATTACACTGCGAGCGTTCTACTGATGGAACGTTTACAATTAGTCATTCTGATTTATATACAGACAAATGCAGAGGAATACCTGAAATCCCATACAGATACAAATTACTGAATAAACGATAAGAAACCTACATTACCATTTGTAATATAAACATGTTTTATTTCACATAGCTATCTCTATATCTTTATCTACATCTCTCTCTCGCTCTCTCACTCTTTATATATAATCATTCAGTGATATATTTTTTGTTATTTTGCATAAATAAAACAAAAATACGCTTTTAGTGTCACCATTGTACATATGACACTGTAAGGAACTAGGATATGCATTA
The DNA here is from genome assembly GCF_038048845.1 of Mixophyes fleayi. Taxonomy (NCBI): domain Eukaryota; kingdom Metazoa; phylum Chordata; class Amphibia; order Anura; family Limnodynastidae; genus Mixophyes; species Mixophyes fleayi. The sequence continues at coordinate 239,841,573 of NC_134406.1, forward strand.
TTCTAATTAAAAATGGATATATGGCTGGGATCTGAGGCGGAACTAGTGAGCTGTGAGCCCTGGTGCAGTGAGGCGGGGAAGAGGAAACTGGGGCCCCTGACCCTCTGCTTCTGCCATACAGGTGGCCCCTTTATCACCATGGGCCCCGATGCACAGCACTTACCGCATTAGTGGTAGTTACACCACTGGGTGGGGTATTGAGTCAAAAATAAGGCAGTGCCATCTTCAAATTAATACACGAAAACATTAACAGGGATTGGTCCACACACCCTTATTTCTCGAATGTATAGAAGGTATTATGTTGCTGTGACTGAGATATTAGCATACAACAATGCAAGATGCAGGTGCACACTTTAAACACTAAGGGGACCACCAGGATCATGCATGAAATCGCTCTGCGCGTGCTCAGAAAGTAAGTAAACACAAATGCACTGTTCTCCCCGGAGTCCTGAAGAACTCCCAGAAATTCAGGACATTCCCGGACATTCCAGGAGAGTCGAAAATTACGTATAATTATTATGGACTGAGATACCGCCAATAGGGTGAATAATTTGGGATAGAGGGTGTGACAGGATGAACCTCCTATGCCACCCTGTCGTGTTGCTAGAAACCGGCTTGGCTGGCCTTGCCACTGTCCGCGATCTTTATCCCAATTGCGCCACTGTAAACGCAATAGGGATCCCCAGGATCTGTGTAATCCTCTATCCTCTCCGGCAGCAGGGGCGGGCTGGGCAGTCTGAACCCCCCCCCCGTAGATGCATGTTTTTCTTTAATATTATCTGTGGCTGCATCACAAAACAAGCGATGCGGCCGTGACGGTGCACAGGCGGCCGCATCAAATGACAGGCGATGCGGCCGTGTCATCAATGACGCGGCCGCATCGCATGTCATGTGATACGGCCGCCTGTGCGCCCCCCGGGCTGAACTTTGCCAGCCCGCGCTTTTCCGGCAGCCAATGCAAGCTGGCTGCCGGTGGGTGAGGTAGCCCCCGCTGGACCACCAGGGCACAGTTAAGTACCATTTTTATTAAATACACCCATTTAGTTTAAATACACATTTTACATACACCTAGTTAACTACCGTCGCTGCAGCGCCTATAAAATAAATATACACATTTTTTTCACTCCCTGCGTCTAGCGCTAGGAGGTAACCCTTTCGGCGCTATGCACTGGTTAACTAACGGCACCGCAGCACCCACACACAATAACTATTAATTTATTTATTTAATACATTTAAAAAAAAAATATATATATATATATATATATATGTATACACATGCTGGGAGATAGCCCCTCCATTGATATTAACCCTCCCAGCCCAAAAGTCCATTTAAACATGGCTGCCACACAAGTGAGGCGGCTGGACAATCAGGGACCCAGCCACACTGGAGAATAGCCCTGAAGAGGCTGGCTGCTTTGAATTTGGAGTTCTTGTGACACTAAAGGTGCTAAAACAACCACACAGAGGCGAGAGATATTGCAGGCGGCCATCTTGGTACAGACAACGAGGAGCAGATAATTGCACACTGTTTGTGCACATTAATATAAGTCAATTTGTGTGTTAAAGAGAGTCAATATTGCGGCCGTTTTAACTTCTATTTAGAAAGGATAAGGTACCAAAGCCCACAGAGCTCCAGTGCAAAATAATTCATTATATTAGGTTGCATGCTGTTGGTACAGGATGGAATGTTGTGAGTTGTAGGCATACTTGCTTACTTTTTAAATCTGTTCCCCCGGGAGATCTGAGTTGTTTTATTCGAGCGATATGGACAAACGGCAATGAACGGTTTCAGATGCAAAGTAGTTGATGTTTATTCGGTACAGGTTACAGCGTTATTGTCATAACACTATCAAAATCAGCTGGTATTTTATAAGGTACAGAGTCTATTATTAGCATACATATCTTTTATACCCAAAATGACATAAGCATATCCTTAAACCAATCAAGAATCTTCTTGATTACGTAAAATGTTTGATTCAGCAATTATGGTAAAAGTTCCATGTTTCATAACATTAGACATTGACCAGGTGTCACGTCATTTCTTTATCTGGCTTTATCAGACATATTGTGCTGACATTTTTGAATGTCTACCCCCCATCCTGGATATACGCCTTATTCCTGTATTAAAAAACCCTTATCCTGCAATTCTTTATATGACATTTATCTCATTATTTATTATGTTGTTTGTTATCAGCTGAGGTCATTTTGACCTTGCTCAAGATTAGTAAACCATTTCTTAAAGTGCAAGTATTAAATTATAATTTTTCTGTGCTTGGTAATATGTTAGTGCATATATTTAATATTTATTGGAATAATATGTATTATTGTAAATTATTATTTCCACAGAGTACAGATCAGGGTAGGAGGGGCGTGACAACATCATTATGTCACTATAGTCCCGTCCGTACCATGAAATACAGAAATTCAAGGTATTGAATAGCGGAGGCGGGGCTTAATGATGCGATTAAGCCCCGCCCCACTATTCAATGCCGAGATTTTCGGCATTTTACAGGATCCGGGAGGTATGCCTACTCTTCCAGGAGTCCGTGAAAACTCCCCAAAATTCAGGAGCCTCACGTAAATTCCGGGAGAGTAGGCAAGTATGATTGTAGGTGAGCGGCATATATTCAACACCGTTATTGTGATGAGTTAGATATATCACAGTATTTAGATTGTTGCTTAAAAGTTAGACTGTTTATTTGCATTAAATTATAGTTCTGCAGTGTGTTAGTCTAAGTGCGTGCACACAAGTAAAGATGAAAAAAGGGCCTGATTCATTAAGGAAAGTTAAGTAAAAGTAAGTAAGTAAGGCAAAACCATGTTGCATTGGAGGGGGAGGTAAATTTAAAATGTGGAGACAGATTTATAGTTGGGGTAGGGCATGTCCTAGATCAATTTTAAATTTCAGTGTACAAATAAGATATCAAGTATTTGTGTGCTACGTGAAAAAACAGTATTTAACGTATGTGCAAAATAATAAACTCAGTTACACCCCTTGCATTGCTATATGGTTTGTCCAGAAAACGTGAGTAAGAAAACTTACAACATTTTTTGCTTAATTTTCCTTAATGAATCAGGCCCTCTGTGCATCTGTTAGTGGTGGGCAGGGGGTTCCCTGAGCCTCCTACTGGTGTTCATGGTCACAGACATTCCCTAATAACCCAGGTCTGAAGGCACTGTCAGCTATATGTTTACATACAGACCATTCCCATGGCGCGGGAAAGGGGTTGTTATATAGAGTTCTGATATGACTCTATTGGCACTTCTGTTGTATGCAGCTGATAACTGAATAAATCTGTTGTCTGCTCACTAATCTGCACAAATCATTTCGGCCTGCACAAGTCATATCATCGTGCAAGCGTTTCTTTCCGATGCCAGATCGCTGTTATCTTGATGTTATTATCGTTGGTGTCTCATTGTCAAAACAACTGTCACAAAGTCATACATGAAAATCCATCCTATTGCCGAATTGAACAAACCCACTGTCTCTTGATACCTTTATTGAATAGCATTATCTACAGTCATGGCCAAAAGTTTTGAGAATTACACAAATATTGTTTTTCGCAGTCTGCTACTTCAGTTTTTATGATGGCAATTTGCATATACTCCAGAATTTTATGAAGAGTGATCAGATGAATTGCAATTAATTTAAAAGCCCCTCTTTGCCACGACAATGAACTTTATCCCAAAAACAACATTTCCACTGTATTTCAGCCCTGCCACAAAAGGACCAGCTGACATCAGTTCAGTGATTCTCTTTTTAACACAGGTGAGAATGTTGACAAGGACAAGGCTGGAGATCACTTTGTCATGCTGATTAAGTTAGAATAACAGACCAGAAGCTTTAAAAGGAGGGTGGTGCTTGAAATCATTGTTCTTCCATGTTAACCATGGTCATCATTGCTTTGCATAAAATGGGCTTCACAAACAAGGATATTGCTGCTAGTAAGATTGCACCTAAATCAACCATTTATCGGATCATCAAGAACTTCAAGGAGAGAGGTTCAATAGCTGTGAAGAAGGCTTCAGGGCGCCCAAGAACGTCTAGCAAGCGCCAGGATAGTCTCCTAAATGAGATTCAGCTGCAGGATTGGGGCACCAGCAGTGCAGAGCTTGCTGAGCAATGGCAGCAGGCAGGTGTGAGTGCATCTGCACGCACAGTGAGGTGAAGACTTTTGGAGGATGGCCTGGTGTCAAGAAGGCCAGCAAAGAAGCCACTTCTCTCTGTTACAAGCTGTGGCGACCCATCCTTCCTACTTGCGTCCCAGCGCGCGCAGGTGTAGCTTAATTAATTATGTATTAACAGCCAGGTGACTGATTTACTTGACAGCACATCCTAAATTCTGATTGGGCATCCTATGCATTTAAGGCAGGAAGGGCTTAGCTTCCCTGCCGGTTATAGTGTCCAGTCCCTGTTAGTTTGCCGGCTCCTATTGCTGAATATTTTGGATTGATTCTCTACAACCTTCTGCTTGATTTCCTGGATTTTGGATTGTTAGCTTGTTGCCCTGACCTCTCCTTTGTTATTTGGACTACCCTTAATTGCCACCAGCCTTAACTTCTTGCCTGTACCTTACCATGTTACCTGCCTCACACCCTTGTCCTAGGCCTGTTCCTGGCTTCGCTTACATCCTATCATCATCCCCTTGCCTGCGCTACGGTTATATCCATAAGCTTGTACTATGCAGATTTTAAGACCTGGGGGCATCTGAGTACCTGTGAGTGTGACAAGCTCTACGGGAAAGGCGGCTGCTATAGGTGAAGACATCTACCACCTGTTCTACAAGCTCATGACAATAGCCATCAGCGCTTGTCCGAAGAAGGAAAGGTGAGCGCTTCTCAGCCATGGGAGTGGGTTCACTCATAATTTTGCCTAAGTTCACAGCCATGAATAAAGAATTGTACCAAAACATACTCCAAGAGCAACTTCTCCCAATCATCCAAGAACAGTTTGGTGATGAACAACGCCTTTTCCAGCATGATGGAGCACCTTGCCATAAGGCAAAAGTGATAACTAAGTGGCTTGAGGATCAAAACATCGAAAATTTGGGTCTATGGCCAAGAAACTCCCCAGACCTTAATCCCATTGAGAACTTGTGGTCAATCCTCAAGAGGCGGGTGGACAAACAAAAACCCACAAATTCTGATAAATGCCAAGCATTGATTAGGCAAGAATGGGCGGCCATCAGTCAGTATGTGGCCCTGATGTTGATTGTCAGCATGCCAGGGCGAATTGCAGAGGTCTTCAAAAAAAAGGGTCAACACTGCAAATATTGACTCTTTGCATAAACTTAATGAAATTGTCAATAAAAGCCTTTGACACTTATGAAATGCTTGTAATTTTACTTCAATGTTATATGTTATAGTAACATCTGACAAAAAGGTCTAAAAACAGTGAAGCAGCAAACTTTGTGAAAACCAATACTTGTGCCATTCTCAAAACTTTTGGCCATGACTGTAGACATATAATGCTATCACTGACTGTGCAGGCAATTACGTGGGAAAGGCAGGTGAGGAGCTGTTCCTTACCTATCTACCACCTCAGGGTGCACTTCCTTCTCCCTCTCTTCTACCTCTATTTCCTTCCACACACTAACCGGAAAAGAGATTAGTGGCCACTAGTTATAACAATGCAACTTCTAACATCACTGTAACCTTGTTCTATAATTACTAAACAGTGTGTTCCCAGAGGCCACAGCAAATATCAGCACATTCAGGTACCCATTGACTTACAATTTGCAAAAAGCCACAAAACAAAAATTAAAAACACTGGCCCTGATTCCTTATGGAAAGTTAAGTAAAAAATTGAGTAAGTAGTTTCCTGGACAAAACCATGTTACAATGCAAGGGGTGCAAATTAGTTTTCTATTTTGCTCATAAGTTCAGCGCTGTCTGTTTTTTCATGTAGCACACAATTGCTTGATAGCTTATTTGTACACTGAAATTTAAAGTTGATATTTGTGTACTACAAGAAAAAAACAGACAGTATTTAACTTATGTGCAAAATAGAAAACTTATTTGCACCCCTTGCATTGTAACATGGTTTTGTCCAGGAGACTACTTACTCAATTTTTTACTTAACTTTCCTTAATGAATCAGGGTCACTGTCACTTTTGTTACTGTAAAAAGTACTCACTGCGGCACTAATCACAAACAATAAAACACTGAGAAGAAAGCATGACGTTGAGGGGTGTCTCTGATATCTGAAACTCAGAGCAAACAGCCTAATCTTCCTCCCAAACACCAGACATTTGTTTCTGATGCATATTTAAATGATGTTCACCTTAATGTAACCTTGTACTATGAAAAGCAAAATTTTACCAAAACCTTCCACCAGGTGTCCTTGTCATAGCAGAAAAACACAGTGACCACATTACTAGTGAAGAGGAGAGTGAATTAATATTTCCGCCAGATGATAGAGCTATAAGGTGCGTTTCACAATAAGATGAAATACTGAGCACAGCGTCTATAGAAAGAAAAGACTTGTAGAAAGGTCACTGTCAGTCACAATGACAAAAATAACAAAGCCTGACACCTTACTTTGTGCAGTTTTGTCCTACAGATACCTTTCCACCGCTGTTACTGTAATGTACTTTGGACACAATTTTAAGGTAATTATTATGTTGTATATTTGTACATAGGTGAAATTTAGTGTTCCATAATAAATACTTACATAAAACTTATTACCTACATGCTGATTATCACTACTTCTACTATGCTGAGATATCTGGAAATGACAAGAATTGGACCGAACAGCAGATTCTTAGTGAAACTGTTCAAGGTGCATTTTTATATTAAGCTTTGAACTGTATTATTTCCTGATGGTTCGACTTACAGGAAACATTGCCTGCTGTGCCTCCCCGCTATCCTGGGTCTGATTCATCAAGGCACGCATCCTGAACGCAACGTGCATTTGTTTTAAAGCATATCTGAATACAACAAGGAGCGGAAATGAAGATACATGCGCTGATGAATTCGGGTGTAGATCTGCTCAAGACACTGAAGGATACGTCCAATAATTATGTGGAATATAAGTATGCAAAAGAACGCACAGAAAAAAAACCTATTCAATTAATATTACCTGTTAATAGTATAAGTATTAATGATATAGCAGGTTTTTTTTGTATTTTTTTTAAAAAAAGTGTTTTTTTAATAAAACAATTTCCATGAAATAATTTTATTTATTAAGATGTTCTTAATGTCTACTGAACATAAAATACATTATTACAGTTGCTCCTGATTACAGACACATGTTATAACATGCATACGTGACAGTCATCACTAGTAATCAGGACTTGAACTAGCCCAGTGATGAGATGTCCAATGCTTGAATTGAAACAGGGCTGTGTGCGCTCAAGTTTGGCATGACCTTACTGTACATCAACTATGGGCGAATGCTCCTTCCCTCCCAGAAATCGCAAGCTGTAGTAAGGATCCTTTGCGTGGGAAGATGAATTGAACGCTCCTCCATTTAGCTGTGTATGGTCCGGTTCTGAGTATGTGCAGATTAAATTTGCGGATTATGCGCACACACTCAGCATGTGAGAGTTACACTACAGAACCTATGAACACATTCTAGTGGGATTTATTTTCTTAAAATCCCCATCATTCACTTGCCAACTTCCGGTATTTCAGGGATGCTCCATTTCCCTCCATCTGTCAGTGTATGGGTTCTAACACATTTTTTTTTATGCTCCAATCATGCCTCTTCCTCCATCGTTATCTGGCAGATGTGGTAGTAATTTCCCAGTACCCCATTCTACCTCTTATGACCTGCACCAAATAATGATCTGTCAGCTTTGGCAGTGCATATCTGTGAGTCATCTCCTCTTGCAGTTACTGTGCTCCCAGAGGCCACAGCAAATATCAGCACGTTCATGTACTTTTTCAGATAATCTTTGCCTAAGGTCCCAAAATAGAAATGGCCACTTCAGTAGTTAGCACAGAACATGTGTATGCAAGTAAGTCAGAGCCCCAAAAAATGCATTGTATGTACAGTACGCATTAGGAACATCTGATTTATATATTTATTGTAAAAAAATTAATTTTAACAAAATATATTTTTTAAACCATTTTTTTCATAAATTATTATACTGGTTACAGATGTTACTCTATTTTATATTATAATTTTTTTAGATGCGTTCTAATGTGGCCTTTTATTGCACATATATTTGTGCATATACTGCACTCTGTTCTGTCTGTAAGCAGAGCGTACTTACAGCCAGATTCACATTGAAAAGTATCTTGAGATCACAGATGATGGAGACCATGATCTAAAGATTGGAGTCTAAGGGGACCCAACTAACACCCTATTCTTGTCACCAAATGCTATACTTGTTTGAAGCTGTTTGCCTCTGATGGCTCCAAAATACAGAAGTGAGAGAAGTTTAAAGAAAAATGTAATGTGATTGTACTACTGGGTGAGGGTGTATTTGTCTCTGATGTAGAAGTATTTAACATGAGTCCATCTTCATTTACATTGCACCACGAAATGTGAAATTATACCGAATGCTTCCATCAGGTATCCTTGTTAATAGAAAAGTTACATAGTGGCCACAGTACTTTGTATCTCTGCATGTCCCAATATTCATTTTTGCTCCAAATCCTGGATTTATCTTACTGGGAGTGTGAAGAAGCTGTAATGTATTGAATCTGAGTATCCGGTGATCCAAGACAGCTGCCAGGTACTGAATGTATCTTGATTGACACACAAAAGTACTTGTGTATGTGATAGGGTGATGATCAAATAACGTTACCAGCCTCCATCACCTGCTTATAATTTAAGCAGGTTAAGCTGTTTGAAACACTGACATCCGTCCTGTTTAACAGTTTGCCCTAAAACCAGTTCTTAGGAAAAGTTTCTACTATAATATTAGGGCTATTAAGATTAACCGATTAGTCACAGGTAGCAAATCTAGCATTAGAAGACTGAACTGACTACAGCAACCACCTTCCAGTCACTGTTTGAGACTTGTTTTGCTGTGGAATGTATTACATTTTTGTTTTACTCACAGTCAATGTTTAGTAAACTAAATGTTGCCAAAATAGTGATAATAATAACAGTAACTAGCAACAGAATGAGACACTTATCAAAGAGCACTTCCTCAGAGTCACAGTTACTTAATTTCCCTCTTCCTCCACTCTGTTCATTTTCAGATGATTGAAAACAATGAGCACTGGAATGATGTTCTACTGCATGTTCACATATATAAAATATACATCCTGTGTAATTGTGTGCATATAGAGTACTAAACATATACTGATGTAAAAAAAAGTCAAATAGTGGTAATATTAATATATTTCTTGTGTTAATATTGCAATCTTTAGACTCATAAAGAAAATATTTGGGTATAGATAGCACATAAGCAGGACCAATGAGTGCCTGAGAGGCTCCTTTTATAAGGCAATAAACATATGACATTTGTTGATACTTAATTGTTGGCTGCATTCCATGCACTATATTTGACCTGATTCTCATGGGGGGTGTAAATTATTTGGTAAATGTTATGCCAAGCGTCACGAATTACAGAATTGGCTAGAGCGATTTGACCATTTGTTTATGACATGCAGAATCAGCAATGGTTCAGTGTGTACCACACCCTCATCACTGTACATGTAACAAGAATCAAACATAAGAATATTTATATATCACTTCCAGCAATCTCCATGCATATGTTTATCAACAGCAGACTTTTATAAACAAGTATGTAACTTGAATTAATAAATCATGATTAAACTTGAATTAATAATAAACTTGTTACAATGCTGATTACAGCATATAGCCAGCACATTTGAAACAACATAGCTACCAAAAGGATATACATTTGTAAGATTAGTCATTTTGACAGTATACAGAAAAAGGCTGTATAGAAACTGTTTTCAGTCTAATTTCTAAGTTTACTGAATTGTGACCTGAAAACCTACAATACCCAACTATCCAGGTCAAAACTGGACATGTAGCAATGGTTGCTTCTAACTGGGTACTTATTAGGCTGGACAATTTTACTAGAAGGTGATACTTCGTCTGTCTGTGAAACACATAATTAATAAGAAATGCAGATTTTATTACAGCTAACCAGTGATGAATTAAAACTACTATTGACCTAAGGGTGTACTCAAAGTACATTTTTGTACTCATACTTCCCCATTATCTATTCTACTTCAGTGGTTCTTATACTTTTTTTACACTTTTTTTAGCTGGGTCTCTAAAGGACTATTGTTCCAGATCTCCAAATGCCAGTGTTCCATTGTTCTAAGACCTCAAGTATCAGCATTCCATTGTTCTGAGTCAGCAAAGTGTGTCAGTGTGCCATTGTTCTGAGTCAGCCAAGTGTCAGTGTTCCATTGTTCTGAGTCAGCCAAGTGTCAGTGTTCCATTGTTCTGGGTCAGCCAAGTGTCAGTGTTCCATTGTTCTGAGTCAGTCAAGTGTCAGTGTTCCATTGTTCTGAGTCAGCCAAGTGTCAGTGTTCCATTGTTCTGAGTCAGCCAAGTGCAGGGCTGGACTGGGACTAAAAATCAGCCCTGGCATTTAAAGTACACAGGCCCACCTCAGGTCCAGAAGGAAAAAAATCGTGAGCTGTCGCGCAGCGGCTGCGCCAAAAAGGGCGTGGCCAACATGGGGCATTGATACATACATTATAATAAAACATTACATTTATCATGCCCTCCCAGCCACATCACGCCATCCCCCCAGGCACATTATGACACCCCCAGCCCACTGTACTTATCTATGCTGCTGACATCCATCAGGGTGGGAACTTCCTGTAGAGTAAACAGGGAAGCTCTTTGTCTCACGAGATTACCAAATCTTGTGAGACCTAGAGCTCCTCGGCTTGCTCTGCAGGCTGTGTCCTGTCCAGGGACTGAGAGCAGCTATCCGCTCCCTCCTGCTAACCAGAGCTGGATTAACGCTCGGGGGGCCTGGGTTATTTAAGACAGGGGGGCCCCTATTATGTAACATGGTTATCATATTAGACACAATGTTAGACAAATAGACAAGCAATACTGTGTGCAATACTGTTAGGTGCCCGCAGCTTTGCCTTCACAAGCAGTGCAGTGTGAAGTGGGACTTACCTCCCAACTGTCCTTGTAGTCTGATCAAATCTCACTAAACGAGACAGTCATCAAAATTCGGGACTTCCCCACCTGTGTTCTTGTCACTTACACCACCTGTGGCTGCTGGTGTCTTTAGTTGCTGCTTGTCTGGATCCTCGAATGCTGGAGGCCCTATTTGGAAAAAAAAAATGGGTACATGTAATTTAGAAACCTCCAACCAGCCCTGGTGTTTAATCAATGCAACCCATGTTTTATAATTAGGCCTCCCTTCAGCCTCAGCATTAAAATTGTAGTATTCACGTTTAATAAATAAACCTATATACCTCCCTCCAAACAACCCCAGCAATAAATTAAATCGCATTTACTTTTAAGAAATATACCTATTTCCCCCCATCAATGCCATTAAATAATTCCTATTCACATTTAATAAATAGACGTTATTTTTTCCCTAAACGGCCCCACTTTCAATTAATAGCCCCCAAATCATATTATGCTACAATAGTGCCCCAATTCGTACAATAGTGCCCCCAAATTATTTTATACCACAATACTGCCCCCGGTTAATATTATACCTCAATAGTGCCCCCAAATCATATTATGCCATACAGTAGTGCCCCCAAATCATATTATGCCATACAGTAGTGCCCCAAATCATATTATGCCACAAAGTAAACATATTAACAACACTAAATTACATTTGCATAAAATGTGAGGTTATATAAATATCCAGTAGGAATATACAGCCCCCCCCTCCCCCGAGTGGCATCCTCACTTTTCTCCCCCCCCCCCTGCTTACTGTGTGCCATTCTCTTCCCCCTTTTCCAGCTTTCTGTGTGCCATTCTCTTCCCTCTTTTCCAGCTTTCTGTGTGCCATTCTCTTTCCCCTTTTTCTGCTTTCTGTGTGCCATTCTCTTCCCTCTTTTCCAACTTTCTGTGTGCCATTCTATTCCCCCTTTTCCAGCTTTGTGTGCCATTCTCTTCCCCCTTTTTCTGCTTTCTGTGTGCCATTCTCTTCCCCCTTTTTCTGCTTTCTGTGTGCCATTCTCTTCCCCCTTTTTCTGCTTTCTGTATGCCATTCTCTTCCCCCTTTTCCAGCTTTCTGTGTGCCATTCTCTTCCCCCTTTTTCTGCTTTCTGTGTGCCATTCTCTTCCCTCTTTTCCAACTTTCTGTGTGCCATTCTCTTCCCCCTTTTCCAGCTTTGTGTGCCATTCTCTTCCCTCTTTTTCTGCTTTCTGTGTGCCATTCTCTTCCCCCTTTTTCTGCTTTCTGTGTGCCATTCTCTTCCCCCTTTTCCAGCTTTCTGTGTGCCATTCTCTTCCCCCTTTTCCAGCTTTCTGTGTGCCATTCTCTTCCCCCTTTTCCAGCTTTCTGTGTGCCATTCTCTTCCCTCTTTTCCAGCTTTCTGTGTGCCATTCTCTTCCCCCTTTTTCTGCTTTCTGTGTGCCATTCTCTTCCCTCTTTTCCAACTTTCTGTGTGCCATTCTATTCCCCCTTTTCCAGCTTTGTGTGCCATTCTCTTCCCCCTTTTTCTGCTTTCTGTGTGCCATTCTCTTCCCCCTTTTTCTGCTTTCTATGTGCCATTCTCTTCCCCCTTTTTCTGCTTTCTGTATGCCATTCTCTTCCCCCTTTTCCAGCTTTCTGTGTGCCATTCTCTTCCCCCTTTTTCTGCTTTCTGTGTGCCATTCTCTTCCCTCTTTTCCAACTTTCTGTGTGCCATTCTCTTCCCCCTTTTCCAGCTTTGTGTGCCATTCTCTTCCCTCTTTTTCTGCTTTCTGTGTGCCATTCTCTTCCCCCTTTTTCTGCTTTCTGTGTGCCATTCTCTTCCCCCTTTTCCAGCTTTCTGTGTGCCATTCTCTTCCCCCTTTTCCAGCTTTCTGTGTGCCATTCTCTTCCCCCTTTTCCAGCTTTGTGTGCCATTCTCTTCCCTCTTTTTCTGCTTTCTGTGTGCCATTCTCTTCCCCCTTTTTCTGCTTTCTGTGTGCCATTCTCTTCCCCCTTTTCCAGCTTTCTGTGTGCCATTCTCTTCCCCCTTTTCCAGCTTTCTGTGTGCCATTCTCTTCCCCCTTTTCCAGCTTTCTGTGTGCCATTCTCTTCCCTCTTTTCCAGCTTTCTGTGTGCCATTCTCTTCCCCCTTTTTCTGCTTTCTGTGTGCCATTCTCTTCCCCCTTTTTCTGCTTTCTGTGTGCCATTCTCTTCCCTCTTTTCCTGCTTTCTGTGTGCCATTCTCTTCCCTCTTTTCCTGCTTTCTGTGTGCCATTCTATTCCCCCTTTTCCAGCTTTGTGTGCCATTCTCTTCCCTCTTTTTCTGCTTTCTGTGTGCCATTCTCTTCCCACTTTTTCTGCTTTCTGTGTGCCATTCTCTTCCCCCTTTTCCTGCTTTCTGTGTGCCATTCTCTTCCCCCTTTTCCAGCTTTCTGTGTGCCATTCTCCTCCCCCTTTTCCTGCTTTGTGTGCCATTCTCTTCCCCCTTTTCCTGCTTTCTGTGTGCCATTCTCTTCCCCCTTTTCCTGCTTTCTGTGTGCCATTCTCTTCCCTCTTTTCCTGCTTTGTGTGCCATTATCTTCCCCCTTTTCCTGCTTTCTGTGTGCCATTCTCTTCCCTCTTTTCCTGCTTTGTGTGCCATTATCTTCCCCCTTTTCCTACTTTCTGTGTGGCATCCGTCACCCGCTATCTCCCCCCACCGTTTTACTGTACTTACCTTTTCATCTTCTTTTCTCCTCCTGTTTCTGTCTTCTTTCTTCTTCTGATCCACGCTCCTCAGACCCGGCCGACTCGACAGTGCAGCGCGCAGCGCTGCCCATGTGATCTGGTGGCTGGTTCCTGGGGAGGAGCCAGCCACCAGGCTGTCAATGCACGCTGTGTCAGTGCATGGTGTATGCTGTCAGTACACCGTGCACCGACTGCCAGGGACCGGACCGGCCCATCTGCCGATCGGCCCTTCTGGCATTTGCCAGAAGTGACAGATGGCCAGTCCGGCCCTGGCCAAGTGTCAGTGCTCCATTGTTCTGGGTCAGCCAAGTGTAAGTGTTCCATTGTTCTGTGTCAGCCAAGTGTCAGTGTTCCATTGTTCTAAGACCTCAAGTATCAGCATTCTATTGTTCTGAGTCAGCAAAGTGTGTCAGTGTGCCATTGTTCAGAGTCAGTCAGGTGTCAGTGTTTCATTGTTCTGAGTCAGCCAAGTGTCAGTGTTCCATTGTTCAAATACCTCAAGTATCAGCATTCAATTGTTCTGAGTCAGCAAAGTGTGTCAGTGTGCCCTTGTTCTGAGTCAGTCAAGTGTCAGTGTTCCATTGTTCTGAGTCAGCCAAGTGTCAGTGTTCCATTGTTCTGAGTCAGCCAAGTGTCAGTGCTCCATTGTTCTGGGTCAGCCAAGTGTAAGTGTTCCATTGTTCTGTGTCAGCCAAGTGTCAGTGTTCCATTGTTCTAAGACCTCAAGTATCAGCATTCTATTGTTCTGAGTCAGCAAAGTGTGTCAGTGTGCCATTGTTCAGAGTCAGTCAGGTGTCAGTGTTTCATTGTTCTGAGTCAGCCAAGTGTCAGTGTTCCATTGTTCAAAGACCTCAAGTATCAGCATTCCATTGTTCTGAGTCAGCAAAGTGTGTAAGTGTGCCATTGTTCTGAGTCAGTCAAGTGTCAGTGTTCCATTGTTCTGAATCAGCCAAGTGTCAGTGTTCCATTGTTCTGAGTCAGCCAAGTGTCAGTGTTCCATTGTTCTGGGTCAACCAAGTGTTAGTGTTCCATTGTTCTGAGTCAGTCAAGTGTCAGTGTTCCATTGTTCTGAGTCAGCCAAGTGTCAGTGTTCCATTGTCCTGGGTCAGCCAAGTGTCAGTGTTCCATTGTTCTGTGTCAGTCAAGTGTCAGTGTTCCATTGTTCTAAGACCTCAAGTATCAGCATTCCATTGTTCTGAGTCAGCAAAGTGTGTCAGTGTGCCATTGTTCTGTGTCAGCCAAGTATCAGTGTAACATTGTTTTCAGCCAAATGTTAGTGTGCCATTGTTCTGAGTCCTCAAGTGTCAGTGTACCAATAGTTCTTAGTCCGCCAAGTGTCAGTGTGCCATTTTTTTGATCCCCAAGTGTCAGTGTTCCATTGCTCTAAGACTTCAAGTGTTAGCGTGCCATTGTTCTGAGTTTGTCAAGTGTCAATGTGCCATTGTTCTACGTCAGTCAAGTGTGTCAGTGTTCCATTGTTGTAACTTCTCCAAGTATCCCAAAATGTAAGGCTGACTGCATTTCTTTTTGTGATAGTTGTTGACCAATTGATTACATTAAAAAAAAAACTAATTTGTGGCCTCTTAGAGCACTCTGGTTCTTAAAATGACAGCAAGGCAGGTGCAACAATGCATCCAAATACTAAACTAAGGATCTGTTAAAACAGGAGTACAGCCCCCTCCCAATCAAACATTGAAACATTTTAACAGACTTATTTGGTAAAGGCATCAAGCGACTTGCCACTACAGATGTAAGGACCCCCAGAAATTCTAGTCGCACTGATTCAACCAAAGTCGGACGTTGTGATGCAAAGCGAATTTTGCAAACCAGATACCTGCGAATCAATGATTTGCTGGTTAGAATCGGTGAATCTCAATTTTCCTCACACAATTTTCATTGCTGGCATAGAAGGCTAAGCCTAACTCTAAAAATATGTCTACCTTTAGGTCCAAAAACTAAAAAGTGGGCCTACGTCCACAGGCATGCAGACAAATCTGAAGAGGTACGTTGTTCAAAAGTGTAAACGTCACATCAAAGTCCAACCACTGACCACTTTAGAACCACCCCTTTTTATTAATTAAACATTTCAGTTCTTCTTCTAAAATATTGCTTAGTTTAAGCTTCATTTATTGCTTAAATTAATCATAAGAGACACTGGGCCTGTTTCATCAAGAAAAGTAAAGCAAAAAAAATCATTAACTTTGCACCTTGGTAAAACCATGTTGCAGTGGAGGGGGAGGTAAATTTAAAATGTTATGGCAGATTTATAGTTGGGGTAGAGCATGTCCTAGATTAACTTTAAATTTCAGTGTACAAATAAGCTATCAAGTATTGGTGTGCTACATGAAAAAACAGACAGTATTTAACTTATGTGCAAAATAAAAAAAAATAACTTGCACCCCTTGCACTGTAACATGGTTTTGTCCACGAGAAAATGTACTCACTTTTTTGCCTTACTTTCCTTAATGAATCAGGCAAACTGTTTTTATTAAATGGGGAACTTCTGTGTTTTTCAAGGTTTTTACTACCTTGGGCAAAGTGCGCCTACAAGTAAGTTCTCTGCTGAAGTGTAAATGGATGGGACATGGTGCGTCTCATTATAAGTATAATAAAACCCAATCTCCTTCAGCTCTGGTGCAATTTTTTTTTTTGCATAGTGAAAATGGCTGTGTGACCTTCCGTAAAGCAAGGCATGACTCACTCATCTTCTACCTCTTTATCTAATTTTATAAATTTACTTCCACAAAACAAAACCTATTATTTGCACATGTGCGCAAAACCTGGTGTAAGAATGAAGAACGTCCTGGTTCTGTCCAACTTCTAAAAATGATGGCAACATTTGTTTTTGCAGTTTAATATGTGATGTAATATAGTGTCTAGTTGTTGCAGAATATGTATTTGTTCCTATTCAATTTAATGTTAAATATACAGTACATTTGTATTCTTTGAATATTTCGGAGGAGTGAATTTAAAGGTTACCTCAACACAGTTTTGTAGAAAAATGTAACATTAACGTCAGAATATTCTGTTTGCAGTTTATTATGTTATGGAATCTAGTTTCTACTTGTTGGAGACTATATCTTTGTTCCACATCAGTGTAATGTTACACCTATCATGGTACAGTACATTTTTTACATAGTGCACTTACTATTACTATAAATCTTGTGGGTGAGGAGGCAAATTTAAGGGTTATCCATAGCTGATTCATTATTATAAATGTCAGCATTTCCACATTTTTAGAGGGTAACTTACTGCCTTTTTCAGTTACCATTTCAGTGGCAGCACTGATCACATGTTCAGACAGTACACTAGAACAAGGGCTAAAAATCAATGCCAAATTAATTATACTCATTGGTCAAGCTTCTTCTGCCAATATCCTAGAGATCAGGTGGAAGTACTTTAGGGCATCTTAGGTACACTTCCACCAAATTCTCTCCATAAGTTGAATAATTATTGGACTTTACAAAAATATTTGCATTAGTCCCATCAAAATAGATTTTGCCTTTTCATGGGAGGTAGTTTAGATGGCAGTTAATTTTACCAATACATCCAGTACCACTAAAGTGAGGTTGATGTGAACACCATCCCCTCTATTTAACTTCACAGTCCTATCCTTCCCCTCTCCTATACCCCATTTATAAGCTTTCAGTTCTTTGATCTTGGCATCCACATCATCGCTTTGCCTTACCTAACTGGCTCTACTCCTTCTGCTACACATCCCCTGCTCTTCCAATTCTCTCCTCCCTACACTTGATTCACCATCTTCATCATCATCATCATCATCATTTATTTATATAGCGTCAGCAAATATCGTAGCGCTTTACAATTGGGAACAAACATTAATAAGACAATACTGGGTAATACATACAGACAGAAAGGTAAGAGGGCCCTGCTCGCAAGCTTACAATCTATGGGACTATGGGAGTTTGAAACACAAGGGCATGTGCTACATCATATTGCACTTTGGACCAGCTAGAATGCAAAGGTAAAAGTATTGAGTGGACCGTTTGTGTGGCAATGATGGGGTCAGAGGGTTGTTGTCTTGTGTTAGCTGTGTAGAGGGTGGTAATAGGGTGACCTAGGGAGATTAAGATGGTGGTTGAGGAATAGCATAAGCTTGCCTGAAGAGGTGGGTTTTCAGAGAACCCTTGAAGGTTTGAAGACCAGAGGAAAGTCTTACTGTGCGAGGGAGGGAATTCCACAAAGTCCTGTAACCGAGAATGGGAGGATATGATGAGAGTGGAGGAGAGACGTAGATCTTGTGCAGAACGGAGGTGTCGAGTTGGGAGATATTTTGAGACAAGTGAGGAAATGTATGTCAGTGCAATTTTGTTGACAGCCTTGTATGTTAGTAGAAGAATTTTATATTGTATACGTTGAAATACAGGTAACCAATGTAGAGACTGACAGAGTAGCTCAGCAGAGGAATAAAGGTTTGCAAGGAAAATCAAACTAGCCGCTGCGTGCAAAATATATTGTAGGGGTTCAAGTCTGACTTTGGGAAGACCAGTAAGGAGGGAATTGCAATAGTTGATGCGGGAGATGATGAGTGCATGAATTAATGTTTTTGCGGTGTCTTGTGTGAGATATGTGCGAATTCTGGAAATATTCTTTAGGTGTATGTAACATGATTTAGATATAAAGTTGATGTGGGGAATAAACAACAGTTGTGAATCAAGGATTACACCGAGGCAACGAGCTGGTGGGGTGGGATTTATGGTCATGTTACCAACAGAAATAGAAATGTCAGGCAGGAAGCTTCTGTTTTTGGGTGTGAATATTATTAATTCAGTTTTTGAAAGATTGAGTTTGAGTTGGCGAGAAGACATCCAGGATGAAATGGCAGAAAGACAGTCAGTAACGTGAGACAACACAGATGGTGAAAGATCAGGAGAGGATAGATAGATTTGTGTATCATCCGCATAGAGATGATACTGAAATCCAAAGGAGTTTATTAGTTTTCCAAGAGAAGTGGTGTAGATAGAGAATAGCAGAGGACCTGGGACTGAGCCTTGTGGTACTCCAACTGGTAAAGGAACCGGAGCAGAGGTGGATCCAGAGAAATTAACACTGAAAGAGTGACTAGATAGGTAGGATGAGAACCAGGATAGGACAGTGCCTTCAAGACCTAGGGATTGTAGCGTTTGTATGAGGAGAGAGTGGTCATCAGTGTCAAATGCAGCAGAGAGATCCAGGAGAATTAGAAGAGTAATGGTTATTACTTTTTGCTGTGATCAAATCATTGACAACCTTGGTCAGCGCAGTCTCTTTGGAGTGTTGAGAGTGAAAGCCTGACTGAAGAGGATCCAATAGGTTGTTTGCTGTAAGAAAGTGTGTGAGGCGAGTGTAGGCTATTCTATCCAGGGGCGCTCGGAGGATTTGTCATGGGGGGTTTCCTCCGCCCCCGGGGGAAAAAAAAAATCCTAGAGACCTGCCGCACATGCGCGGCAGCTCCGTTTCGGCTGCACTGTAGTATACAGCAGCCGCGGCGCTGTCAAAGAAGCGTCCGCGGCGGTGCTGTATACAATACAGCACCGCCGCGGATGCTTCTTAGACAGCGCCGCGGCTGCTGTATACTACAGTGCCGACATGTAGGGCACTTTTTAGCGGAGGGGGGGGGGTTTCTGGAGACCCAGAAACCCCCCCTGCGTGCGCCACTGCTATCAATAAGCTTGGAGGGGCACAGGAGCTGAGAGATGGGGGTGGTAATTTGCAAGCTAGTTTGGGTCAGAATTTCGTTTTTTTAAAATGGGAGTAATCACTTGTGCTTAAATAGTGATGGAAAAATACCAGTAGAAAGAGATAGATTACAGATTTTAGTTAGAGGGGGAATGAGCACAAGAGACTTGCTTTTCTGCCCTCCTTTACCTCCTGACCCTCTCTGCTTATTATTTCACCACTAATTTTAACAGTAAATTTTATAACAATTCCACCTCCCCCACCCTCCCTCTCTTCCACCCCCTTTTCCATCTTCAGTTCATTCTCTCATGTTACTGAGTCTGAAATCTTCACTCTTTTCTACTCCTCCTCTCCCACAAAAGCCCCTCCACCCTCTTAACTTCCAACTCCTCCCTTTCCCTGAATGCCTACCATCACCCAGCTCATTGCTTTAACCTGTGCCCCTCCACCGGTGTCTTCCCTTTCAACTTTAGATGACTCTCATCTCTCCTCTTCTCAAGAAACTATCTCTTAACCCTACCTCTCTCCATCTACCACTTCATTTCTCTGCTCCCCATTACTTCCAAACTTCTTAATGGCTCATCTAATGACAAACTGACCCACTTTCTCTCCACCCACTTTATTCTTGAGTGTAACTTCTCCCCGTTTATATTCCTTGACCTCTCTGCAATGCTTGATTCTGTCGTTCACACTTCACTCTATTGACCTTCATGGTACAATTCTCTCCTGGTTTGCCTGCTACCTCAATGATCTCTTCTACAGTGTCTTTACTTACAACCAGTGTCGGACTGGCCCACAGGACTACCGGAAAAATCACCGGTAGGCCCCTCTGCCTTACGGCCACACCCCCTTCTAGAAGTGGGCGGAGCCCATTCAGCTCACATGTTCGGTATCCCTGCTGCCCTCCCCGGCGTCCCTGCTGCTGTGTGTACAGAGTTCATCTCGTCTGCTTGTTATAAACCTTTGTAATCATTCTCACTGCCGACCTGGTGAGGAGAGTTCCCCAATCACCATCCTGATATCACCCGTGTTACACGCAGTACGTGTGCCCAGATCCTGCCAGCGTGTTAGACAGAGGAGCGTGTGCCTGCTGGGAGACTAGGTCCATGGATTCTTGTCAGATATTTCCAGATAAGGTTTTACCACAGGGAACAGTTCCCCCTACGCACATCAGACTTCTTGTCAGTAAGTGTGTTACACACAAACTGTCTGAGCATGAGCGGAATAATAAAGGGAATACTTGTAGAATATTTAACTTAAACCAGGAATTAATGTATGGCTGCTGAACATACGTATCCTGTCATCCAGCCGGCAGCCACGTTCTGGATCAAAGGGGGGGGGTCAGCTCACCTGGTGATCGGCGTCCCCCTGCTACAGGGGCTTGTAGTTTCACAACACCTGGAGTGCCACAGGTTAGCCAAGCCTGGTTTACTGGAACAATCCCAATTTTTGGTGACTGTTCTACCCAATCTAAGGGGCAGGTCAAGACTGTGTACTCTATATACACACTGCATTCTTTATATACTACACTATGGTACTAGCTGTCCTTCGTGAGCTGACCACTCCCCCTCTAGTGTCTGGTCCCGCCTCTATGATGGCCGGCCACACCCACACTGGTGGGCCCCTAGCATTGCAGTCCCCCGGTGGGCCCTTCATGCCCCAGTCCGACACTGCTTACAACTCCTGTCCCCTCCTCTTCCTCTATCAGTGAGGGTCCCTATGGCTGTGTTCTCGGCCCTATTCTCAATTTACACTTCTTTGCATCGTGAACTCGTATGCTTCTTTAGACTCAACTACCGCCTCTATGCTGATGATAGACAATTTACCTTTCACATGATTTGTATGTTGACTTCCTGATGCTGCTGAATTTCTTACGCCTTACAAATAAACATTGTTGATGATGATGATTGACACACTATTCTCTTTCTGATCGACTGAAGAGTTGTAACTGTTTTTTGCATATGCAAAAGTATTGACTCCTATTCAGATGCTGGATGAATTGTCAGTGTACTTCTACAGCTACATATGTCATGATGCCAATGAGAAGTACAGAAAAAAATGTGTTTTGCACTAGTCAGTGCTTTATCACAAATACACTGGTTGACACTGCAATGAAATGTTTGTGTAAGGGCAACACGGTGGCTAAGTGGTTAGCACTTCTGCCTTACAGCACTGGGGTCATGAGTTCGATACCGGACCATGGCCTTATCTGTGAGGAGTTTGTATGTTCTCCCCGTGTTGGCGTGGGCTTCCTCTGGGTGCTCCGGTTTCCTCCCACATTCCAAAAACATACTGGTAGGTTAATTGTCTGCTAACAAATTGACCCTAGTCTATGTGTCTGTCTGTGTGTCTGTGTGTGTGCTAGGCAATTTAGACTGTAAGCCCCAATGGGGCAGGGACTGATGTGAATGAGCTCTCTGTACAGCACTGTGGAATTAGTGGCGCTATATAAATAAATGATGATGATGATGATAATTCTACAACTACGTATTTAATGACGTTATTACAAAAAACACTTGTGTTTTGCAGGGGTCAGTGTGTTGTAATTAGAGTGTAAAATGCTTAAGAATAAAATGGTGAAAAGATAATTCAGTCAGGCAATGCTGCAGCACTGTTTATACTGATATGTAGCAAATGCAGTGGGCACACGAGTGTATAGCATATTTGCCAACTCTCCCAGAATATCCCGCATATGGCAACATGCTCCTCAAAATGACGCGATTTGCGGTGAATCACGTAGTTTTGGCCCCGCCACCCGTGGAAAAACATATTGTTGCGGGTGTGGAGCCAAAATGTTCCGAATTACCGTGCCCCGCCCCTCCCATCCTCCAACCACGTCCCCCTGCCTGGGATCTCCCGGAATTAGCTTGCCAAAGGTTGGCAAGTATGGTGTATAGTAATTTGGACTACTTATAGTCACACAGAGCATCTGTGTTGCCCTGAGGCTGAGGAGTGGTGATGCCTTCGCGTGATGAGTTTTCCTCTCTCTTACTCCAACTTGACTCTCCGGATCTGCAAAAGCACCCACCACGAAAGAGAGGCAAAAATCCCCCAAGCAGTAAACGAGTGAATGGTTCTATGACTCACTGGATCCAATAACATAATAAACTGATTATATCTCCTTTTTACATATATACCACATTTACTGGGAATATTTCTTAAATATAAGCACTCTCGCTTATAGTGCAGTAGCTTTGCAAAATCTTCTATCTATTTAGATGTTCTTAGTTAATTCACAGAATCTATATACTATAAAAATGTTACATTTTTAGGAATACATAAATAAGTAAGTGAGTTAAATCTCTTAATAATTTTTTGTTTAAAAATGCCTCTGAATTAATTGATAAGCTGAACTCTTATGGAGGATAATAAATTAAGGCAAAAAACATCATAATAATTGAAATACTTAAATTATTAAATAGCAATATTCAATTTCATAACTACATACACTCACAATTTGAGTGGTAAATAATTTGTAGAAATGTATAAAAACTTCCTTATTTTATTCTTGCGGTGGTGAGCATGCGTTGTAGGTCTGTTAAATGAAATGAAAACTTGAACACAAAACACTAAAGTCTGCAAGCTTCTGTTAGGTAACAATAGTCTTTACCTAACAACATTTTGAATATTACTAACTAGGAGGTAATGATCTCTACGGTTAGAATGATATTATACAAGAATACAAGAGTTTCAGATAATTTTACTCCATACTTGCCAACTCTCCCGGGACAAAACCATGTTACAATGCAAGGGGTGCAAATTTGTATTCTGTTTTGCACATAAGTTAAATACTGGGGGTAAATTTATTAAGCTGCAGGTTTGAAAACGTGGAGATGTTGCCTATAGCAACCAATCAGATTCTAGCTGTCATTTTGTAGAATGTACTAAATAAAAGATAACTAGGGGCCTGATTCATTAAGGGTCTTAACTTAAGAAACTTCTTATTTAGTCTCCTGGACAAAACCATGTTACAATGCAAGGGGTGCAAATTAGTATTCTGCTTTGCACATAAGTTAAATACTGACTGTTTTTTCATGTAGCTATCAAGTATTTGTGTGCTACATGAAAAAACAGTCAGTATTTAACTTATGTGCAAATATTGTTTTCATATCAATAGCCTTCACTTTATGTTGTTAGTTTTCAATCAAACAACAAATATTTAGCACTAGAACAGATATTCAGTCAAGTAACATGATAGTCCAAAACGGTCTCATGTTTTATGTGGTTGGCCATATGTCAAATGTTAGAGAAACACGGTCACAGATTGGTGCCTGGTAAGGTGTACACATCCCCAATACACAATAGAAGGAGGTTGACATTGTGTGGGCTCAACCAATGCAGCCCAACAGCTCACCAGAAACCATTGATGTAAGTGGTTCCTATGGAAACAGGAGAATACCTGGTTAAACTGATTTTTTGTACCATGAGAACGCAGGTCTGGATAGTGCTCAGTTCTGTCGAAATCTCCGAATCTCCAAGCTGAATGATCTAGATAGAAATGAAGCAACTTAAAAGCTTAATCTGATAAGAATTACTCCCTGAAGGGCTGTATTGAGAATCCCCCGTTCAGTACAACTCTGTTCAAGGTTTTCACCCTTATGAATCATGTTTTACAGTTTAATTCCCAGATTGCGCCTCCGAAAGGAAGCCGTGTTTCCAAGTCCCTCAAATTCTATATGCTTCCAACGCATTCACCTGCTGGTTTATTTGTGTTGTGCACCTTTTCAAACATAGATTTTAAAGGAAATAGTCACCTTTGTTGTCTTTTCCCCCCAAAATAATAATTAAAATACCTACAGGTTATGACAGTGCAATTTCAGTTCCGCTCTCTTCCACTACGATTACATATCTGTAACTCATTAAGCACTGACACCAACACTTGATTGATGTAAATTGGTCACAGTTATTATTGATTCCATAAACGGAGAAAGCAATTAGCATCATGGTTATAACCATAAACTCTGCCCATAAATAACCTTAAATCTTACTTGCATCACCCATTTCTAATTTAATTGTACTTAACTATTCCTTTCTCACCACTAGTTGCTCCCAATGTGAGGTCCCTGGAAGTCTGTCTTTAAACACCATTATGAGCTGCCCCCAGTCGCTATTTGTCTGTTTGAGAGGTCAGCCAACAACACCATCATCCCCTTAGTACCTTGGGCTTGGATAATCTATCATACCCTCGGTTCCTGGGAGCACCTTTTCCTTACTACCAGACTTACTTACCAATGAAGGGGTAACCCACATTACTAAGTCCTTCCAACACCCCCGCAAACCATGCCGTGACATCTAACTCTGCATGAAACTATTGTTTACCCCACATTAAGTTCTTACAAAAGGCCAGTGCGGCAGGAGAGGGTATCACTGCTGTCACTGCAAATTACTGTTTGAGAGCACTGCTTCCCTTTCCAGTATGTAAAACTATATAATGCAAATTGATGGCTGTGACTTCATATAATATAGCAGACACACTTATCATCATCATCATCAATTTATGTTTATAGCGTCACTAATTCCGCAGTGCTGTACAGAGAACTCACTCACATCACTCCTTGCCCCATTGGAGGTTACAGTCTAAACTCCCCAACATACACACACAGACAGAGAGACTAAGGTCAATTTAATAGCAGCCAATTAACCTACCAATATGTGTTTTGAGTGTGGGAGGAAACCAGAGCACCCGGAGGAAACCCACGCAAACACGGGGAGAACATACAAACTCCACACAGAATTTAAAGCAGTAATCCCACATAACCTTTTTTCCCTTTAAATAGCAAGTTGAGTACCTTTTAAGCATGCATCTGATTTGTATGTAGTTTTTCTTAGCTGTCCTCCTACAAATCAATATCTCCTTTTCAAAATCTCTCTGGAGGGCAGTCAAGTATGGCTGCCAGCCACACTCACAACTGGAACGCAGTCTGTGACTGCTTCCTACTGGTTATATAACAGCGGCCACAGACTGACAGGTAGGTAGGATGTGAGAAAACTGCTTTATGTGCATGGGGGGTCTTATGAAGACTTGCATTGGGACACACACATTTCTAGTTACACCCCTGGGGGTAAATGTATGAATGTCCGATTTCTGCAAGTCGCCGGAAATCGGTGACTTTGCAGGTAAAATTTAAAGCGGCGATGGCTTGTAAAGGCAAGTTTGCCTTTACAAGCCATCGTCCCTTATAATTTTCACTGCAAAGTCACCGATTTCCGGCGACTTGCAGAAATCGGACATTCATACATTTACCCCCTGCGCTTAGCCCTTTTATTTAACATTCAGTTTGAAATGTGTTCTACACTCTAATTGTAACACTGTAGGCAAAACACACCCAGGTATGAGGAATGCAGTTATTCTCTGCAGAGGAGGAAACATGACTGATGACTCATTGTGTGTCATCAAGATGCAGTTTCACCTAGAGGAGCACTAATGATGTCATCCAGCCTACAGACAGTTGGAACAGGGTATGTCTGCTCTTCTGAAGGAAACACATTTCAGGGTGAAAGGTTGTTTGAGACGTTGTTGTACTGTTTGTCATTATCTGTCAGATACATTTATATTGTTATATATTCTAAGAGCTTCTTGAGCTTTCTGAAGTAGGACATTTCAGTTTATACTGTGTCTGTGCTGTCCTCCTTGTCCACTAATTCTGCCATCTATCACAGAACTAGAAAATCAGTGATACCCAGCTACACGGTGATACTGGCTGGCAGCTGTAATAGAAGTCTTACCACTACGCTGGCCACTCCTGACTTGGACTTCCAGTACCACTTATTAAAAACATTTTTAACTTGTTAAAAATATATATATATAAAAATATTTGTAAAAAAAATAATTATGCAGTCATTACGATTAGAAAAAAGCTTTATTTAAACCATCATCATCAACACCATTTATTTATATAACACCACTAATTCCGCAGAGCTGTACAGAGAACTCACTCACATCGGTCCCTGCCCCATAACCTACTAGTATGTTTTTGGAGTGTGGGAGGAAACCGAAGTACCCAGAGGAAACCCACGCAAACACGGGGAGAACATACAAACTCCTCACAGATAAGGCCATGGTCGGGAATTGAACTCATGACCCGAGTGCTGAAAGGCAGAAGTGCTAACCACTTAGCCACCGTGCTGCCCTAATAAATAAATAAATAAATAATCTCTGCTATCACTATCCAGAGATGGCGATTGTAAAAGGACTGTGACAATACATGCACGGGGAAGCTTTCACCAGAGGCTACTGCCGGAGATAGTATGAAGGTAGACTTTAATAGATAAGTAGAAGCCCTATCTCCGGCAATAACACCCCGTTTTCACTGGAGATAGGGCTTTTCTTTATATAGTAAAAGGACCAGTAATTCTCTAAGCTGACTGATCTAGAAATGAGATTTAGAAGCTTAAGCCATGAGAATTACATTGACAGTGGCTGCGTTCAGAAGTTGCTGTTGACAACCAGCCTGCACAATGTTGTTCCTTCACGTGAATCAACGGTTAAATGTTTCATTAACAGACTGCTCCGCTTAAAGTAAACTGTGTTTCCAGCTGACCCTATTCCTGTATCCTCACAAAGTACCTATCTTTTGGTTTGCTTTTACTGAGAACCTTTTTAATAAAACATTTTAAAGGAAATGTTCAAATTTGTTGTCTTTCCCCCCCAATTCAGCGGTAGAAGTGGCTGGTATACGATGGTACGCCATATCGTCACTTCTCCTACTGCCTTCATTGTACAACTATCAAATTCCATTCACTTACATTTTCCATCCTGACATTTCTAAATTTCTACTTCAACCACTGCCTCAGTTTATAATAAATATACCCAATAGCTCAATAATGCTAACAGAATTCCTGCCTAACTTGTTTTGATGGCTAGATAGGCTCTTTACCATGTGCATGATCTTCTATTTTCAGAGGCAGGGTTCATGTGCAGGCCTCTGTATATGTCTGCCCCCTCCACAGGCATACAATATGGCAATGTGAGCCATTCTGATATTCCATTGTGAAAATACTGCATGAAAACCCCTCCAGTATTTCTTTACATCTTCTGTTTAATATATTGGAAGATTTGCGTGTAAATGATTCATACTGGTGGGGCAAATCAAAAGCATGGGCTTTTGATTTCCGGTATGTGCAAAATTGACTTTTAGGTTTTTATCAGAAAATATTGAAAGATTTTACACTATGGAAGCACCCCTTTTATATATATATATATATATATATATATATATATATATATACACACCTCCCCTCACTAATGTGGTGGACAGATCACACAATCTCCTAACATAAATGAAATATTGTTTTATAGGCTGTGAATGAGCAGAATGAGTGAATGTGAAGTTATTTTGCAGAAACTCAGAGCGACCTTAAATCTGAGCAGTGGAAACACACTTGGCACAGACATATTATTGAGCGGTATGGAGTTATTTGCTGAGACAGTTGATGTGTACCCTTCGATTACACATAGTGGGGGTCAATCATTTTGTGGGGTCATCCAATATTCATCTTATCAATGCACTAGGAACCAGTGAGGTTCTGTTATATTCTCATGAATACTGGATCAGTCCAAAATGTCTGCCACCACTGTGTGTAGTCATCAGCTTCACGTTAAATGTCACTGATGTCATTCTATGAAACAAATAAACTTTTTAACATGGAGAAGGCGGACACATTAAATTAAAAAAAGCATTTTCTTTGCATCAATCTCATTAGGCAATTCAGTTTATCAGGCAATGTGGTTAGTGGAAAATAAAACAATAGAAGATTACTGTATGACAATTACAATGTTTTATTATAGCCGAATTAGTGTAAAAGGCCTTGCAAAAAAACCAAACAGATGAATATCTAAAGCAGATGCTAAAATAACAAACAAAAAACAGACAAATGATGTATAGATATAACTTGAGTGTAAATCTTTTGATCTGATATATTATTCTGCAGTAAATGGTACCTCATTATATTTTCACAGAAAATGTGATTTGTATTCATGCTTTAAATAAAACTGTAAAATAAAGGCTTTTCAAAGTATTGCATAACGAACCCTTAGGCTGGGTACACACTGCAGGCATTTCAGCTGATTATCAGGACAATCACACAATAAACGACCATTCGGCCCGATATCGCATTAGCGTGTCCGCTCCAATGATGAACGATTATCGTTCACAAGCACATCATATTGTTTAATTTGATTTTTAGCACAGATCTGACCGTAAATCTTTTAAAACATATACAGTGTGTACACATGAATCATCATGCTCATCAGGGCTTCTTTTTATTTTCAGTAGTTTGTACAATTATTACTGATAAGGCTTTGGGAGACATTTTCTGTAGTGTGTACCAGCCTTAGACATATATATACATATGAGCTGCATACAGAAAGTAGGAAGATATACAGCATATAATACATACTTGCCAACTTTCTAAAGTTGGCTTCCGGGAGCCTGCCGGGGGAGATGTGCGTGATGGGGGAGGGGTGGGGGGGCGGGGCTCCAAAATTTGTGTCGTAATTTGTGACGTAATAACGCAAACGCGTCATTTTACAGTAGGGGGCGGGGCTAAATGCCGCGGTTCCCGGTGAATCGCGGCGTTTTGGACCTAATTCTGCCCACTTCACTAGGAAGTGGGCAGATCCTGGAGATTGCCACACTCTCCTGGGAGTCCGTGAGACTCTCGCAAAACATTCCGGGAGAGTTGGCAAGTATGATATGATACATTTCTTGAGCATTTCTCATTTTTATGCATTTTAAGAACTGCTTTATGGTTTTGTTCTTCCTTTGTGTACTGAATAAATACAGTATGTCTATCCTTTAACATAATGTATTGCCTTATAATCCTTTCAGCAACAAGAGAATATTGTAACAGTGCAAAAGTTTTACACATTTTAAATCAGGGGTCATTTACTGATTGCAAAGTAGCAAATATTCAGTAACCCATAGCAACCAGGCACTTGCTCTCATTGTCTAGTGATAGGCAACTTGATACACTGCAGGGGCTGCTTGAGATGGGCCCCTAATCTTCAATAAGTTAAAACAATATATTTAAAGAAAGAGACACCTATCTGTGATAACACATCAGCAGGCGTAGTAAACAAGTGTTACAAGCTGTAACAAACAAATCTGACAATAAAGCAGGAAGGAGCTGGGGGCCACAGGTGAAGGCTCTGGAGGCAGCTCTGCCCCCCCCCCACCCCCCGGGGGCTGCTCTGTGCAGCCATTCATCCTCAGGCCCATGGTTAGTCTCACAACCACACCTCCAAACCACCCCTGGGTGATTTTTCAGAAGGACCAATGATAAGCCGCAATCCCCGACACTGTGGAGTCTCATTGGGCCTCCCACTCATACCTCCGTTCAGCAGCCATATATGTTCACCACCAGGGGCTGGCAGAGCTGGGGGGCATCGGCCACCAGGGCCGGTCCCGGAGTGGGCTACCTTGGGCTGGGTCACTGGACCACCTGTATTTATTTTTCTTTAAAATGTTCCTAATAGGCTGCTTAGCCGATTCTAAAGTTTGCAAGCCCCTATTCACCACTTTAGGTGGTACGGCAGCTTTAAATCTAATTGCTGATTTGTTATGGGTTACTGCACATTTGCAAATAGTAATATTAAATATTAAGCAATTTATTTAAATGCTACTAGTACAGAGTTCAAGATAACATTCCATTTTTACACAAAATGACAGTAATATTATTATGGATATTTTAAAGGACACATGCTGTTTTTAGATTTATTACCAAAAGTTGCTCCACCATGAAAGCACAAGATATGAACTTCAAATACTAAAGCACCTAAAAGTTTACTTTAAGAGTTAAACAATAACCAAAACGAAAAGAAAAATCAACGAAAAGGGAACAAGCAATCTACAAATTAAAATTTAATATAAATAGGAGCAGATACAATATGTATGTTTTTGTTTCCATTACATTACACCACACAAGTTTACAGCGTCGGACTGGGCCGCCGGGGAATCCACTGGTAGGCCCTGATGCAGATAGCTCCGCCCTCTTCTGTGGTGGGGTGGAGCTAAAAAATTATTCCTGTGTCCTCGATGGGTGACAGTGGGGGCCGGGGGCCAGGTGCCGCATGGAGGGTGTCAGTGGGTGGCTGGCCCCTCCACAGGGACCAGCCACTTTCGCTAAAAAGGAAACAGGAAGTAGCGTGCGTTCCACCGTGCAGCACACGCGACTTCCTGTTTCACTTTTGATCGCACAGCAAGCATGTGAGTACGGAACGAGGCAGAGGAGTCTCCACGGAGAGACACAGAGAGGAGTCTCCAGCGCTGCAGCAATAAGGTAGTTGTGAATGAAAGGGGGCCCTGCTATTTGTGTAAGTGACAGGGGAGGGGGGCTCTGCTATATATGTGAGTGACAGGGAAGGGGGGCCCTTCCATTTGTTTGAGTGACAGGGGAAGGGGGGCCAGCTATAGTATGTGAGCATTGGGGGAGGGACGGGGGGGCTGCTATACTGTGTGAGTGACGGAGGCCTGCTATACTGTGTGAGTGACGGAGGCCTGCTATACTGTGTGAGTGACGGGGGCCTGCTATATTGTGTGAGTGACGGAGGCCTGCTATACTGTGTGAGTGACGGAGGCCTGCTATACTGTGTGAGTGACGGAGGCCTGCTATACTGTGTGAGTGACGGAGGCCTGCTATACTGTGTGAGTGACGGAGGCCTGCTATATTGTGTGTGTGACGGAGGCCTGCTATACTGTGTGAGTGACGGGGGCCTGCTATACTGTGTGAGTGACGGAGGCCTGCTATACTGTGTGAGTGACGGGGGCCTGCTATACTGTGTGAGTGACGGAGGCCTGCTATACTGTGTGAGTGACGGAGGCCTGCTATACTGTGTGAGTGACGGGGGCCTGCTATACTGTGTGAGTGACGGGGGCCTGCTATACTGTGTGAGTGACGGGGGCCTGCTATACTGTGTGAGTGACGGAGGCCTGCTATACTGTGTGAGTGACGGGGGCCTGCTATACTGTGTGAGTGACGGAGGCCTGCTATACTGTGTGAGTGACGGGGGCCTGCTATACTGTGTGAGTGACGGAGGCCTGCTATACTGTGTGAGTGACGGAGGCCTGCTATACCATACTTGCCAACTCTCCCGGAATGTCCGATAGACTCCTGAAATTCGGTTCAGTCTCCCGGGCTCGTTGGCATTTCTCCCGCATCCTGGATTTCACCGAGAATCGCGTCAAATGACGCAATTCTCGGTGATTGACGCCATTTTGGAGGGCGGGAGGGGGCGGGACGAGGCCAATCGCGTCATTTTGGCCCCGGCCCCCGCGACGTAAATTACGTTTTCGCGGGGGGCGGGAACAAAATGACACATTTGGCCTCGTCCCGCCTCCTCCCGCCCTCTAGTTACGCCCCCTCTCCCGGAAACTTGTTTCCGAGAGTTGGCAAGTATGTGCTATACTGTGTGAGTGACGGGGGCCTGCTATATTGTGTGAGTGACGGAGGCCTGCTATACTGTGTGAGTGACGGGGGCCTGCTATATTGTGTGAATGAAATGAGGATGGGCTGGGAGTGTTTTATTTTAATATAGTGTGTGATATGAGGGAAAGGAGTGGGGTTGTCCTAGTACATGGGTGGGAGGTAGGCTATTAATTTAATGGTGGAGTTTAGGTGGGGGCTAATTATTTAATGGATGCTATTTTATTTGTGGAGTGATGGTGGGGTAATTTAATTTAATAGTGGGGCCTATTAAATTAAGATGGGGTGACATGACCTTTAATTTAATACTGGGGTGGTTTGGGGGCTATTAATTGAATGTGGGGCTGAGTTTGAGGAGCATGAGGTCTATCTATTAAATGTGAATATGAATTATTCAATGGCAGTGACGGTTGCAGGAAATAGGTATATTTATCATACGTAAATGCTATTTTAATTTATTGCTGGGGCTGTTTGGAGGGAGGTAAATAGGTTTATTTATTACATGGGAATACTATTACTTTAATGTTGGGCTGGAGGAAGACCTAAGTATTAATCGTGGGTCCTATTGATTTAACGCCGGGGCTGGTTCAAATTTTCTAAATGTACCCATTTTTTAATGAAAATAGGGCCCCTATAACATACCAGGATCCACTAGACAAGCTGCATTCTTTATATACTACACTATGATGCTAGCTGTCCTTCGTGGGCTGACCACTTCCCCTCTAGGTCTGGTCTTGCCCCAACATACCAGGATCCAGACAAGCTGCATTCTTTATATACTACACTATGGTGCTATCTGTCCTTCGTGGGATGACCACTCCCCCTCTAGGTCTGGTCTCGCCTCTATGATGGCTGGCCACATCCCCTCTGGTGGGCCCCTAACATTGCAGTCCCCTGGTGGGCCCTTCATGCCCCAGTCCGACACTGCACAAGTAGGTCAATGAAGTTATTGTAATCTATGTTGAAATGTAATTAATCATGTTCTATGTATTACTATAGTAAAAAAATAACATAAAATATGTATATAAATAGACATTTTGTGCAACAAAAAATTAAATGAAGCAAGGAAGTTATTCCAGCATTTGGTTACTTTGGAGATGTAAACAGATGGATGTTTTGTGGGGTTTGACTCGTTAACATGTTAATACCCAGAGTGCTGGCTATTTGTAGAAACAGACTGTTGTGGATCTAATTCTGTTGTGTTGTGACTTATAATTCTCTTGTATAAACAAACAATTATCAAAAGCACAGATAGGATATTCTATGATTCCCAATGAGTTTAGCAGCTTGGAGACTTGTGGGCTGGGCAGTAAGAATTTCAAAGAAATATAAAAAGCTGTAGTAACTACATAGTTTCCATTGTTGTCATCATTGGGAATTAAGGGATTATGAATTGGGCGTTTATAGGCATAGATTATGAAATGTAAATGTTTTACAAGTCTGTACTCTGTGGAAAATTAATAAAAAAATGAGAATTCTTTTTTTAAAGTCATCATATTTAGGTTGCAAGATTTTTGAAAATCTTGAGACTCTTTTAACATAAACATTACTCAGTCAATAAAAGTCTCACCATATTTCCCTCTGGGTACAAATGCAGAAACATAGTTGTAGTAACTTCTTAATTAACCTATATCAATTGGCTATTTGAAATCAAACAAAACTAGGGGGCAAATGTACCAAGCTGAGAGTTTTCCAGCAGGTTTGAAAAGTGGAGATGTTGCCTATAGCAACCAATCAGATTCTAGCTTCCATTTTGTAGAATGTACTAAATAAATGACAACTAGAATCTGATTGGTTGCTATAGGCAACATCTCCACTTTTCAAACCCGCCGGAAAACTCTCAGCTTGATACATTTACCCCTAGGTGGTTATATAAGGATAGTGGGACAATAATGTTTCTGTGACTTCAATTGCATAATGAACGTAAGTCAGCCTTTCAGTTTACTGACTTAGTGATTTGTAAGCAGCAGCCTGGTCATATATGTACAGTTTGGTCATGTATGTATTTTGAAGTTACAGATAATGCAGTTAATGTTTCATTAATTTAATGTAGACATTGTATAGTAAAACCATCATTTTCTGGCAACTGATGCACATATATGTAAAAAATTAACACATGATAGTCTAAACGGCAATTTATATACATTAGCAAAAATGGAATAGAAAAGTATTTTGACTAATCTTCTTTACTACATGAGCTATAATACACT
Organism: Mixophyes fleayi; assembly: GCF_038048845.1. Classification (NCBI taxonomy): domain Eukaryota; kingdom Metazoa; phylum Chordata; class Amphibia; order Anura; family Limnodynastidae; genus Mixophyes; species Mixophyes fleayi. The sequence continues at coordinate 239,875,651 of NC_134406.1, forward strand.
AGGTACAAATAAAATGTGAAATAAACAACGAGATTGTCTTCTTTGTAATAAGTTTTGCTGCGCCCCTGAAGTGAGAGCTTACTCCAGGCAACTACAGAGTAATTATGTAAAGTTGAGCAGCTATAACCAGATATCATATGTACAGGTATATATAATGGCAGCAGATATAGGAAAGCATCAATTAGCGCTTAACTATGAAAAGTTCTATTTTTTTTTTATTTGTAGATTGTGTCCCTTTAACTACAAAACCCTCAGTAGCCAATCAGCATCTGGGCAAGAGCTGAAACACAACAAACTTCTGACCCCTCCCTTCTTTCCATAAAACCTCACTTAGTATCCTGGCATTATGATGGGATTATGCCGTTGTCTCCAGTTTGTTATATTCTCCTCCCGTTCTCACCGTCAGCTGAACAGATTCGTCTTCAACTTGTGTTCTTTTAAAACTCGCCTGGAATCTTTGTTTAACTTCAGGATCTGGACAGAATATGTATTCGTAGATAAAAGCGGCGAGGATAGCGCCCATCAAGGGACCAATCCAATAAATCTGTTGGGAGATTCAAGAGCTCATTAAAAATATAAAAGACAGATTCTGTTCTTATAATGTTAGTAATTGCTCACATAAGAAACCAATGATCACATTTCATTTTCCATGACATAAATCACTCTGAGTTATTTTTCTTTGCTTTGATGTAATTCTTGAAATTAACTATAGCACCTATTATCCTAAAAGAGTGGTTCTTATTAGGCGTCCTCTAAATATATATTCTGTGTATTGTATTATGTTTAAACATAGTTATGCATATTCATTATATTAGCAATTGTTATTACATTTAAATAGTAAAAATATCCATTCAATCTGTGTGATGTCTCCCTAATTCCTGAAATTCTAGTACAATTTAAAAGCGGTCATTATACTATGGTCATTTTGTAACTCTACTGCTACAGGCAAAAAGTTTTGGCAAACCTGGTAAAATTTGAACTTTGGAAGCTGTTTGGAAGTGTCACTTAGCACTGACTGACAAGGTGCCCAAACTTTTGCAGATGCTGGGCCTGATTCATTAAGGCAAACAAAGCAGAAAAAAAAAAAGGAGTAAATTTGCTCCTTGACAAACCATGTTACAATGCAAGGGGTGCAAATTAGTTCAGTATTTTGCATGTAAGGAAAATACTGCCTTTTATTTATCTAGCACAGAAATACTTGATAGCTTTATTTGTACACGGAAATTTAAAGTTGATCTAGGGCATGCCCTATCCCAACTATAAATCTGTCCCCACATTTTAGACTTACCTCCCCTCTAATGCAAGATGGATTTGCCAAGGTGCAAATGTGCTCGTTTTCATTTTGCTATGCTTAACTTTACATCTGTTAAATTCAGCAAATATATAATAATTGTGCATGAGAATGTGCAGCTATATATGTCACGTTTAAGTGTGTACCCTGCAGATTTTGCGTTTACTTCTATTTACTTACATCTAGTGAATGCACTTACATCTAGTGAGTGCACTACATGCACTTTATTGCGGGCTGCCCATACATCTGTCCAACTACAGTCTTAGGCATGTTATATTTAAAGTTACTTTGATTGGGCAATGTTTCCTTGTTACCATGCTGCATAAATGCAAATAATTAATTTGTTTTTGTAATAGAGTGTTTTCCACACTTACCCAATGATTGTCCCATCTGTTAAATACAGCGCTGGTTGCTAAAGATCTTGCTGGGTTCATGCTGGCACCTGTATATTGAATCTAAGAAGAGAGTGCAGGTGAGGATGTGTGTGTGCAGAATTTCATTTACTTAAATAAGCAACATGTACAGAAAGAAAAACAGGAACACGTTGATAAATGAAGATCGCCGAGCATTAGGTGTAAATAAAGTTACATTAAGAATAAACATCCCAGGCTCCTGTCTATGTGTTTGGAACACAACATTTGGATCTTACAAACCTCCCAACTGACATGTCTGTCCTGTGGGTGGGAACGTTGGGGAGAAGGGAGGGATCTAATGGGCAGCCCTCTCAGGGTGTTGCCACTCGCCCATTGTGACGTGTCTACGCCCCCCTGTCCCGCTACTGGGGACTTGCATGTTGGGCGGTATGATCTTCCCGCTACTGGGGACTTGCATGTTGGGTGGTATGATCTTCCCGCTACTGGGGACTTGCATGTTGGGCGGTATGATCTTCCCGCTACTGGGGACTTGCATGTTGGGCGGTATGATCTTCCCGCTACTGGGGACTTGCATGTTGGGCGGTATGATCTTCCCACTACTGGGGACTTGCATGTTGGGCGGTATGATCTTCCCGCTACTGGGGACTTGCATGTTTGGCGGTATGATCTTCCCGCTACTGGGGACTTGCATGTTGGGCGGTATGATCTTAGCTCATTGTGGACTGTGCAGTCTTCAGCCTTCTTCACTGTCCGGCTCAATATAGTCATCCTGCGTACCATGGTCTTGGAGTGATCCGCCCTTGCCCACCAAGCTGGCCTTCCTAGCATCCCCTGGTGTTTCTTAACAGGATTTTACAATTAGGAAATTATTATTGTTCATCTCCTGAATTAGTGACTTAGAATTTATTTTGCCATTTAACAAAATTAGTTATGCAACAGTGGGTCTTATTTCATGATTTATTTTTTGATTGCGTAAACATTTATATTTATAACTTCACCTTTCTCATGGCGATGGTGACATCCTTACAATAATCCTGGAAGGAAATAACTTTGCAGAAATGCACAGTGTGGATTAGTTGATTCATACACAGTGACAGGGCCTTCCACTGAGTAAATGCTGGTCTGGTGCATGTACAGTGACAGGGCCAGTGATGTCACATGTTTGGAGGGGAAGGGGGTGGGCAATGCCAGGCCACCATCCTGAGGCCCCTGGGAGTGCAGAGCAGGGGCCTTCCACTGAGTAAATGCTGGTCTGGTGCATGTACAGTGACAGGGCCAGTGATGTCACATATTTGGAGGGGAAGGGGTTGGGCAATGCTGGGCCACCATCCTGAGGCCTCTGGGAGTGCAGAGCAGGGGCCTGCCACCGAGTAAATGCTGGTCTGGCGCATACACAATGAATCCCTAGCCGTGGAGATTGGAGCAATCAGGGCTTTGCTGTGCCTGTTCTGAACCGGCATATGCTCAGAAGAAGTCTCCTTTCTGCTCTTCAGAGGGTAGAACAGGGGCCCGAGATGCTGATGGGACCAATTCTCCCATGTGGTCCGGTGATTCTGTGTTCCACCCCTGACACTTTCCTAAACATCTGGGAGGAGCTTCACTAGTCTAATAGAGTGGGATAGTGATACTTCACTTTTTAACATTGCTGTAGTAGACTTTCAGGGTAGCAATGTATTTTACCTCCATGGTTCATATGTAGTTCTTTAAGACAATGTCTTTAAATCCATGCTTTATGAGCATGTATTTACAGTTATCACTGGTACCCAAGCTGGTGGAAGTTGTGATATAAGGTGAAAGTGATGTAAGTAACATACCTATGTTGCAGGTTAGTATAGCAGGTTATTTATCATGAGAAATATCCAACTTGTTGCTTGCAAGAAGGCAGAAGTTTCATGTAGACTGTTTACACAACAACAACCTAAGGGCTACCTGTGGCCCACACTGCCTGGTGGAAGCCAATTGTGGGCTGATATTCATGAAAACGTGGAATAGCAATGCACTAGGATTCTAAGAAAGTGATAAGCTGAATATTATATTAGCCCACGAAATAGCTGCCTCCTTTGTGTGTAGGGGACGGGTACAAGATTAGCAGATATACAACTCCACACTAATGACATGTTCATACAGATATAGTAACACAAGGCAGAAGTATGTATGTAAACAGCCAAAATTATACAGACATAACTGAAACGATGTAATGCATGAAACGAGAAACTGGTATAGTATACACATACTGTGGTGTGCAGAGTATAGGGAGCAATGTTTTGGTTTGTTTTACAAGCAATTACAAGCAACATAATCAAAAACAATTAAAGACTCCTATGTAGGAACAAACAGAATAAACAAACTAAAAAAAAAAATCACTGAATATATATTATTCTACCATTTAGAACAGTTTTAGAACTGAACTGGGCCTCCATGATATAGTTATTTTAGAGATTGTCATTGACTGATGAGTAATACACATAGCAATGTTGGGTGCAGTTCCATTCCTTTTCAAGTTCATGTCTTTTCTGTAGGTGAAAACATGGCTGTTCAACCAGCTTTTCTGTGTCCCTCAGCTCCATGAGATTACCGTAGCACCTATTCCATTTTTTGGAATCTGAACTTTAAACATGAATTTAGCAATATCAACTAGAGCAATGCTTCCCAAACCTGGTCTCCAAGGACCCCCAACAGGTCATGTTTTGAGGATGTATTTAATCATACACAGGTGAGTAAATCGATATCACTGAGTAAGACATTTTCCCACCAGGCAGAATGCACAAAACATGAGCCATTGGGGTCATTGAGGATTGGAGTTGGGAAACACTGATCCAAAGGAATTTCAGCAAAGGTACACATAAGTGCAAATTAATGACAACCGTTAAAATTATGAATAAAAACACTCTAGTTCTGAGTCTTGCCTTTTAGCACAAATATTATATTTAAAGGGTCTTCTGATTTTATTTTCAGCATCTGATTCTGATAACCCTTCTAAGAGCAGTCTCCATGATTCATTTTCCTCCAATGTACTTATATTTGTCCTGACTTATACCCCCACATGATTTTCATTGCTTCATGTCACTGAATTTTCTAAGTCCACTTAGAATTGTAAACAGTGCCTAAAGAAGGGGTCTAAGTGTCCTGTAAGCTGGCACAATTTGACCTTTTATCTGCACCTTTCTGTAGCATGTTACTATTCTGCTGACTGTTAATAACCCTAAATACAGTAACAGTGTCATAAGGGATATATAGACATCTTACATTCTAAACCATTCATGGTCAAACTGATACACATCTGGGAGGCCTTTTAACCACCAAAAGGTCCATGCATTACCCTTAATTTCAATGATACGTTAAAATAATATATTTCAACAAAGAGACACCTATCTGTAATAACATAGTAAAAGGCATTTTAAACAAGTTATAAGAAACAGATCTGAAAATAAAGCAGGAAGGAGCTGGGAGCACAGGTGCAGGCTTGGTGTGTGGCATGCAGCCCTAGTGCCGCCTGTTGCCCATCACTGTTCCATCTTGCAGATCACTAAACCATCTAGAAGCTTATTAATGAAAAGTTAGGAAAGGAGGGGACCAATACTGATCTGGATGAACCTTGGCCCAGTCTGGAAATATTACAACTACCCTTTGCCCTCAACTAGTTATCTACCCACATACATTTTTTTCCCTAAACCTTGTACTCTGGCTGTGTAATAAACTATTTTCTACAATATATTTCAGAATTGCATCCTTAGAATCCATTCAAATAATTTACCCACAACTGAACTATAGGTATATAGTTTGTGGCTCTGATCTTTTTTCCTTTTTGCAAAGATTAGTACCACATCTGGTTTCCACCAGTCTTGGTGCACTGACCATAAACAGAAAAACAGTAATCTAAAAATGACTGAACTTAGTTCCTTTAGCACACATGGGTGAATGTCCCCTGGGGCAGGTGTGTTATTGGTCTTAATCTTGTTTGGATGTAACTGCACCTTTTCCTACACTTAAGTAGTATATAGACTATTCCGTGATTTTTTTCCTCCTTTGCGAATACAAACAAAAATGCACTTAAAAGCATTTTGGGATTAGAATTGCTATCTTTAGCAACCCCTTCTTCAGCTTTTTACATATTGTACTATATTACTGTTGTGAACAATCCCCCAATTATTGTGTTTGTCATTGCCTTCTTAATTGATCCAGGTAACTGACAAAAAATGCCATGAAAGGCTTCACACACAGAAAAGTGACATATGTAATAAAAACAGTTCCTATGTCACCTTTCATGATTTATTTATGTCATAAATAAGGCTATACAAAAAACAAAAATATTTATTTAATTGGAAGGGGTGGTACTTAAGGTGTAGGAGGATAAACGTAGATATGACTTTTACAGTTATGCAAAGTTCACCTTTCCACGTACACCTTGATGTGCGCTGTGGGGACAGTAAATCGCACCGGTACAAAACCAAGATAGTTTGTGGTGTGTCTTGGGTGTGTTTTGTAAATGACCTACAATGAATGTATTAATAGTTATCCATTTTTGCTCTTCCATCAAGTTTAGAAGGTAGTTTAGAGAGGGCGGATTAAAAACAATTCAACAATTATAAAATTCCCACCTTAATGTTTGATTCTAGGTCGATTGAAATCCTTTTTTACCGCCATCGCTGACCATAAAGAGTGATACCCTTTGCAATGGAGGTAGCTGTTATATGATTAAAAGCTTAATGCGTGACCACCATTAGAGCATTATCTCCTGCCTGGAATGTGTAGTGTTGGTTCTATACTAAAACATGCATATTATTCATCCAATCTTACATTCACAATATATCTCAAGTTGTGGCCTATTAAAGAATTAAGAAGTTTTGCAGAAAGCGCGGAATTTAAATTGTAAACAATAGAAACATTATTTTCCTTGTAAATTGTGGCTTTCATTTAGCTTCCTATAGAAACATCTGACATCTAATATTAAAAAAAAGTCCACTTACTGCAAAGAGATGCCCGATGGTGACCGACAAGCCAATGATGAGAGGAATGGGTACTTTGATGTCTTTTCTTTTCTTGTCACATGAAGCGAAAATTGTGAAGACTAACTGGAAAGTGATGAGAGTTTCCACAAGAAGGGCCTGACCATGTGTAACGGTGTCATGTTCCTGTTAGTGGAAAAATGGGAGAAAAGAGACTTGGTTTATACTTTCAATGCATATCTACAGACTTAAGTACTAATACATGACTTACATAGTATAATCGGGCAAAGCACTTACATTTAAAGCTCTATAGGGGAGATTCAGTTGTTTGAGCTGTGTTTCCAGAACGTTCACGGAGACACCTCATGTCTATGTTATGGCTGGAACCTCCGCTAATATTTTAGGTGCAAGTAAAAATGAGCAGAGATTCCGACTGTAATTACTGGCAATGTGCTCAGCAAGATGTCCGTGTGCCACATCACAGGCAATTCAATCTCCCCCTATTATATATTTAGAAAATAAACATTTCAGCATAACTTTCAGCTCCCCACTTTTTACTGGTTGATTACAGTTTTCCCATTTACTCCCTCTCTGTGAGAACATTGACGGCCACTTGCAGCTTGAACTGACTGATAACAGAACCAGAACTTACACTCAGCTGCATAGCAAATGTAAGTAAAAGACAAACATCTTCAGTTCTTTTAATTTACTTAAATACTCAATGGTGCCAAGAGGGGGGTGAGATAAAAAGTGCCCTGGTATCCTTTGGGGGCCAGGCTTTGAAGACGATGATGGCGGTGAGTTGGGCTCCACACGTTCACAAGCCCATCTGAGCTGGATTATGAACGGGGGCACAGTGACTGCATGAACCCATCGCTTCCTATGGTTCGGTGGGGTCACACCCTTCCTAGGTTGCTCATACAGCACCTGGTTTTGCTATGGCGGTATGTATAGCCCTGGGGACAGGAACAACTATAACATATAAGAATGTTAGACGTCATCAAGGATTCTCATGACCCTATAAGCACACAAGGCAACAACGCTTTTATACTGGTCTATGAACTCCGTGGTGATTTCTAATATCCTTATTATTTTACAGTACGTAGTACATTATTCCTTATAATACACCCGACTTCAAACCAAACAAGACACTTGCATGAGTTCATCTTCACAGCTGGGTGCTAGAGATGAGCCACAGAACAGGCTGTTTCACAGAGGTGCGGAGTTCAGAATTATGATTTTGATTTGTCATTATGCGCAATACCATTCTGCTCTGTATATGTATATGAGTATTTCACAGAATTACATAGTAACATACATAGTAACATAGTTGATGAGGTTCAAAAAAAGACACCAGTCCATCAAGTTCAACCTATTTTGGAGCTCCTGAGGTCCCTCTCGTATATTATATAATTAATCCATATGAAGCAACCGCCAATCTGTTTCAATCAGGTAAAATCCCTCCTGACCCAATATTGCAATCCTACTTCTCCCTGGATCCACTACTACCCTTCATTTTAATTAACGGCCGTAACCCCGGATACCTTTTTCAGCTAAAAATTTGTCTAACCCTTTCTTAAACATATCTATTGAATTGAATCTGCCATCACATCTTCCCTGGCAGTGAATTCCATATCTTGAATGCCCTTACTGTAGAGAACCTCTCACTAATAGTTATGTATTGCATCACAGAACACTTCCAAACTGAGTCAGATGACATAAGTGACATCAATTCCTGGCTCTATTTATATATAGTACACCCACATACACACTACAACTACAGTTATAGAAGAAATATTGCATTTTTAGAGACATATCTCTACCTAACATAATGGCCTCCTTAGATTGTGTAGCCTTTTACTACACACAGAAGTAAACAACTCCACCTTTTTTGTTCCCTGCTCCCTTCCTTTATTTTTCAACCATGTATTATATCAGATGGTCTTGTTTATTTTTGTTGCCATGGGATACGACACAAACTTATTCCATATATATATATATATATATATATATATATATATATATAACATACCCAACACAGTAAGCTCTGCAGAGCATTGTCTTAATCCACGGCAACATAAATAAACCACTCTGCCTTATTATATAAACGCATTGCTGGAACGTACAGAACGGAGCTAGACTGAAAGAGCAATGTACTTAGTAAAAGTTGCATGAGAGCGTGTACAAGGAAATACAGTCATCAGAAGACATACATAAGCGCAGGGCAGAACACTAGTGGAAAAATTACAGCTGCGTTTTCAAGAGAAGAATACAAGACAAGACCTTTATCTTTCATTTTCTTACATTTAAACTAGTACAGATCATGCTATTTCATATTTACCTCTAATTTTAGAATTTAGCACGGCCCAATCAGACTTCTGTTAGGACACAATCAGACCTGCTAGGCATGATATTAAGTGACATTTTTGTCTTATTGTATAATGGTTTGTCCCATGTGATGTTGGGCCCAAGACAGTTGTCACTTTGCCCCTGAAAAGAACCCTTCCTGTGCTTATAATGTGCCAACAATTATCAGTGTGACCTCTTAAGGGCACCAAAAGCCATATTGGTCTGAGGAAATTAAAGGGGCAGAGCTGGGATCTCATGGGAGGGTTTTGGTCAGGTGATCACTCTCCTTCTCCCAATCCCCCTGATGCAATGCGACCAACCCTTGTAAGGCTACATAAAGGCAGGAACCGAGTGGCCAGGTCTTACTGGTGTTCTCTAGTGGTGGTGTCTAGCTGTTTACTTACATGATAACATGGTCTAGGTAAAGCCCAAAGGAGTGGAGCTGGGGCATCAGAAGCTCTGTAATTTATGGAAGTGGTGCTCTGCGTACAATAGCTCTCATCCCTGTATATATATATATATATATATGATACACAATAATTCTAAGCTAAAAGAGCGCTCAGTGCAAGTGAAAACCGTGTTAATAAGTTTTATACTTATATCAATAGGCAGCTCCCCAGTCATTCGACACCTGTCTGCAAATGTCAGACCTGATAGAAGAAAAACAAAGGACAGGGGGCGCCAAACATAGTGCAATTAAACGTGATATACAATAATATTCTCCACAATCTATGTAGTTCTCGTACCAGATGTTCAAAGTAAAAACGCCAAAGTGATAATGAGAAATCCCTCTGATGGCACCACAGTTGGGTAGTAGGATTCAAGGCGATCTTAGATGGCAGATATCCCCTCTTAGTAACAGATTTATTGATATCCAGATATCTGTGAACTCGAAATTAAAACCACAATAGTGTGATACCATCAAAGACCACACTTAAAAATCTCTAGTAGATTAAAAATTTAATTTGGACAATAATTTTCACACTGCAGCTTTAGTAATTAATGCCCGTACATAAAACACATTAAAAATCAGCTTATCTGTCCCATGGACATCACAGGTAGTATGGAAGGTACCAGCCGGCAACGATCCAGACATATAAGGAATGATCACAGGAAACAAATGACAGAACAACCTCCGACGCGTTTCGTCTTATAAAAGACTTTCTCAAGGAGTCATAATTTGAATAGAGTCTGTCGGCTCCTAAATACTCGAGTCCTATATATATATATTGAAATAAAGCACAGGCCAGGCGCCTTTATTTCAGTGACTAACTTCTTCTGGATTGACCATCTGGATACAGGCTTCCATGCGGCTGCCACTCACACATGAGTGAAGTGATTGTGGACTTAATATTATTGGGACTATTTTATAATTGTACTTGATACTACAAAGTGTACGAAAAATTTTGCAATACTTACTGATGTGGTAGATAGCGCCGGAGTATATCTATTGTTGTGTTATATATATATATATATATATATATCCACCCAAATCCTATTAGTAGACTTTGTATTCCAGGGAGTCATAGCTCCAAAAACACGACTTAAATAAATATAATATTGAACAGAAAGTATAGAAATAAATAATCTCTGAATATGTAACTGATTGCTGCTGTATTGTGATTTTGTCATAGGCACAGACCTGATCACAAAGTGTTTCTTCCTAAGGCTACCAAGAGGAGCTCTGCTAAACAATTTAATAAGGAGGGGAATAAAAAGAGCCGTGTGGGGGAAAAAGTGGTAAAACGTGTTTCAGTAGATTTAAAACATTGTGCTGTGAATTCAGAAAAAACCCTTATCCTAGAAAACCAAAGTCACAAGCCTTGTGGACCCACACATACATGTTGTTTCTTGCTTCTACATTTCTTCTTCTTTTTGTATACTGTTTCTTCATACTATTTTTTATGTTGTTTAATGCCCCTTTAACCCAGAGGGAGAGGGGATTGCAATATATACGCTGGGAGGATATTTTATTAAACAGGAGAAATGGACATTTTCCTTATACCCCCAATTTTCCCACCACATCTTATGCTAGTAAGTAAATTGTTGGCGTGGCTGTTGCACAATACATTGTGATTTCTAGAGAGTAAATGTCACATAGTTATTTTTTTACATATTTGATGTGGCACTCCACATAAGAGTATGAAACTGATCCTGTCTGCAGAAAGTAGAGAACAACTATATAATGTCTATTATCTTAAGAAGGCCGAGCACAAAACAACTTTTTAAGGAATAAAGAAGGATCCTTTTTTGCATTCAAAATAAAGACTTCTAATAGAATACAGTGTCAGTGTGAAGTCGTTCCATCAGGATTTCTAAGAACATTTTCCGATTCTTCCACTGTTATGGAAATCCGCCTTTGAGACTCCAAATCAAAAATAAATAAATATAAAAGTTTTTTATTGTTTAAAAGTTGTGTTAATACCTTCTAATTAATATGTCCATGGACAACTGGTTCACTACATGTCATTTATATACAACACATACAGCATTATACTTTGTAATATAAAGATGCCATTTTCTTATTTAATAGATTTCTTGTTGGTGATTTATTACATGTAACAGTCGTGTTATGTCCCAGCATCCTCATGAAACCTGTGATTGCCCCAATAATAAGAGTAACAGGTATTTATGCAAAAAAGAACTGAAAACATTTCAGACTGTGATTTGTAGGGAACTTTTCTTTCCAATGCTCTTGAGATGTGGTGTCTGTAAGCTTATTCAGTACACTTCAGGGATCCACTCCAGCATTAACACAGCTCAATACAGATTGCAATGCATTGTACTCAGCTACTTACACTATCAAACAGGCCAAGATGCTATAGTAGGAATTTTCACATATTCAATATGCCTTTAGTAAATGGTTAAACTATTTAAAAACTTTATATACTATTCATATTATGCAAAGTAATACTATAGAAAGAATGATTTGAATGAATGAAAACCTACCTCTTCAGGCAAGTTTATGATATTCCTCAACTACCATCTTAATCTCCCTGGCACTATATAAATGTTGACGATGATGATGATGATGATGAATTACCTGACACAATCCATTGCAAAATACAGAAGCCCTTAAACTCTTAATTATATTATTAATATATTTCTTGCTGCTATATTTAAATAGATAGTTACATGCTTATAATGATACAAACAGTCATCACTAATAATCAGAATCCCAATTCATAGAGAGGACACATGGAACCACTTTTCTGTAGTCACACAATTTGTCCACCTAATTCTAGGTAACTCATATTATAAATTACACTGACCTTGGTGATTCCAACCGGCCACTTATCTTGTGGTGTAATGAGGGCGACCACCCCAGCTCCAGCTATAGCGGCTACACATTGAGTAATAATATAGAATATTCCTGTGGCCACTGTAATCTTCCTAGTACATATCATAGCCACTGCCACGGCAGGGTTCAAGAAGGCTTCACATATGTGTCCAAAGCAATGAATCAATATGGCAATGCTCAGCCCGAAGCAGAAGGCAATGTGAGTGTCACTGGGCCCAGGAATGTTCATCCCGGCTGTTGATCCTAAACTTACAACCAGAAAAAGGAAAACTGCCAGGAATTCTCCAGCCATGGAGGTCCAGAACTGTCTTGTCCATATTCCTTTGAAAGCCGTCATCCTGCACCCAGCGTGGTTAGTGGACTCACTGGTGAGTTATAAAAGACACTTGAGGCAGGGGGCTTGGGTATTTCAATAAGACAGCAGAAAAACTGGTTGAGCAAGTAGTGACGTGTTGGTGACCCTTCCCTGCAGACATGAAACGCATTGCAAGTAATACCTTTTTTGTCTAGGGCGTGAAGGAATGTAATGTGCTATCCTAAGAGCAGGCTTGTGAAAACATGGACTAGATACAGAAACAAGAACCTAAGGGGGTTGTTATGGGATTTCACTCTCGGTCCCACCCACCCAGATCATCTTTAACTGACTTTGTTTGTAGACCATTCACCCATTCATTCCATGTGCTGCAGAGGTTGTTACCTGGAGAGATATCAGGAGCTATTAGGACATTCCAATTGAGGTGAACTAGGAAAGGTAAACACTTGTGTAACTGACTAATAGAGAGTAAATCTAATAAATCACACTTTAACGTCAGATCAATGCAAATTGTATAGGCTGTTGCTAAACTAATAGACAAAGGGTAATTCATATCCCTCATTGGTGTTTATTTCTTTCAATCAAGTAGCCATAATCACATATTTAAAGTGCCCGTACTCCCACAGCTGGGAGTTTCACCATTTAAACTTTTCTTTTCATATGGCTGCTCCCAAAACATTATTGAATCACCTTTTTTTTTATTTTATCAAGCCCCCACCCCCTGAAATTGTCATCTATATTAGTGGTGTTGTACACCAAATTGGGGGAGGGGGGGGGGGGCATCTTAGCACAACTCTAAGTCATACAGATGCCCATTATTTGTGTGATACATGAAAAAGCAGCCACTATTTCCCTGCATGGGAAAATGCACTTGCGCCACTTCACCCTTGAGCTGGATTTGCTAATAACTGTAAATAAGGATGTTGGTGCATGAAAACACATTTTGTCTAGATCTTTTAAATTATTGTCTATTCAAACAGAAGAAATTAGTGCAGACTGTTCACATGGATACAATGTAATATGCTGGGAAACTTCTTCGTAAATTATTTTTGCTTCAGTCTCAAACATGTGTGTTAAACACAAAATAAAAAGTACCTTTACGTATGTGTGTTCCCTCTTGTGGGTGACATTTATTGATTTTACAGGGCAATTGCAAGGGATTCCAATGTTTCCTTATATTAATGTAGACATGCAGGGCCTGATACGTCAAGGCACGTATCTGTCGCTTTTGACTTTATCGTTCACAAAATCACTCTGCACATGCCCAGAACTGGACCAGTAAACGCAGCCCTGACCGCTCCTTCTCCGAGCGCAAAGGACAGTCTGCAATTTTGAGCAGTGAACATGGCGTAGAAGGGGCGTTTAGTCATAGTCAGTTTACAGTAAGGGTGTGCCATAATCAAGCACACACAGCTATGTCCGAATCAAGTTCTGGGCACCACAAAGTTACTTGTTTTTCTGCCGTATCGCCTGCTCCAGCTACAGGGTTATTCTAAGTCCTGAGTACTAGTTATGACAGTCTTGTATGCATGCTATAACATATGTTTGGAAACTGGAACTACTCTAAAAATTCAGTAAACATAAAGAACATCCTAATAAATGTATTCCATGGCAAAATGTTTTTTTTTTACTGTTTTATCATTAATGCCCTTATTATTAACTGGTGGCATTGATTTTATATATATTTGTTTCTGTGCATTCTTTTGTGAATTTATAATCCACAGAGGCTTTGTAGTACAGCAGAGCAGAACTATACATATCTTATATTGTGATCTGGTCCTTGAATTCAGGAGTGCATTGGCTCAGTATGCGTGCCGTGATGAATCAAATCAGCAGTGTATATATAACAAACATCCTTCTGTGGAAAAGTTTGCAAATAACAATAGAAAAAAGGGCCCTTGATGAGCATATGTTGTTTTGTGACATCCTGCACTGTGGAAATGCTCCCGTTTATAAGAGAAGCGTATGCATCTGACAGCATGGCGGTGTCTACGGCAGAGGGTGGGCAGTCTGCTGGGGCCATCTGAGCAATTCAGACTTTCCTAGATAATGCAGGTTGAGCACTAATTTGTCTTGTACTATTCCCAGATGCAAAAACAGTATTTTGTTTTGTAGGATAAGATACTTAGATATGACTCCAGGGTGAAGGGAGTGCATTTGCAACCAGGGTCCACAGAGCCCCCCTCCCTGTTCTCCTGTGCACAAGGACTTTTGCTTTTTGGTTCATCCAATACTTTCAATGGGACTGACGGCTTTTGTACCATACAGACGCATTTCATAGGGGTAGGCACATTTATATGAGCACAAAGTAAACTGTAATAAAACAAACACACATAAAAGTGTAACTACTAATATCATCTCATTGTCATGCTTAATTTAAGATATGATGCTCGGTGAAGCAGCGTTTTAGATAAAAAATAAGAAAAGTAAACGTTAAAGAAAGTTGTGTCCCAAAAGTGGACGTAGGTTGGACGGTGAAGTTACATTTTTACACTCCAAACATAGGCGTATCGCCATTATACAGGGGCAGATCCCAAAAGCAGCATGTGGGTGGGCTCCTGTACATTCTCTGGGTCGATGAATAGGCGCACTTGCTCAAAACTAAACATGTCGTAGTTTGTGACTAGTAAATGACTCTTAGTGCCCTAAAACGGAACAAGAGTCAATGGTTGTAATACTAGAACGTGTGCACAGCTGCTTTTCTTTGTGCTTTAAAGGTCAGGCACTTGTACTTCCACCAGCATTTACTTATGAATTAAGTGTGTTTTCACTAATCATACATCTTCACAAAATGCTTGGTAAAATCAATTAAGTGCCATTTTTTTTATACTCAGCATTTCTAAAAACAGTGAAGTCAGTGGAAATGTGGCACAATCACACGTATAACTTGTGCAAATTCATATGATCAGTGGTTGAAGTGGCAGCACGGTGGCTTAGTGGTTAGCACTTCTGCCTCACAGCACTGGGGTCATGAGTTCATTTCACAACTATGGCCTTATCTGTGAGGAGTTTGTATGTTCTCCCCGTGTTTCCTCCCACAATTCAAAAACATACTAGTAGGTTAATTGGCTGCTATCAAATTTACCCGAGTCTGTGTATGTGTGTGTGTGTTAGGGAATTTAGACTGTAAGCTCCATGGGGCAGAGACTGATGTGAGTGAGTTCTCTGTACAGCGCTACAGATCTAGTGGCGCTATATAAATAAATGATGATGAAATTTAGAAGTGGCGGTATGAAAAATGTAATGGGAATGGAATGTGACAGTATTACAATGAAGGCAGTAGGAGAAGAGGTAGTCTGGCATACCACCGTATACACCCCAAATCAACTTCTACCACCGCTGTGACTATAATGCAATTATCACAGGGAAATTTGAGGAAACACAATCTGCTGCCAAGACTATTACTATAGCACAGAGATTCTACAACTGTGTATATAGGGAAAGCCAAATTGAATCTAATGTAACGTTTAGTGAAGAGGGATTTTCAAAAACTCTGCTGATAGTTTGACAAACAGGAGACACACACTTCAGCGCTGGACTTGGATCCATGGGATGACTAGCTAAATCCGGTGGTCGCAGGTAAGTACCATTTTGCATATAAGCAGTATTGTACCCAATTCCCTCCACAGCTACATGTTTAGTTTTGGGTGGAATGAGCCTTTAAATATGATCATATAGCCCAAGGCATAAATTCTTTTTAGAACATATCTCGGCCTGTACTTGAATTTCACATAACTGAGCTGTGCAGGTATACAAGTCTTGAAAGTGTATTTAATCAATAAGTCATAGACTGTAACAAAGCAAAGGCTTTTAAATACTTCATCTGTACCACTCATAAGGTAACAAAATTACTGCGTACACTAGCAAATAATAATTTTGAAGCATTTCATTTATTATTTGTCTCAGGTCTCAATACTACTGGCAACACACACTGTTCTATCACAGGTGACCCTGGCCCAATATCCCACATGCGGCACCAACATCTGTCCATGTGTTCTGGCATCCTTCTATTACACTAACAGGCAGCTGCTTGGCCAGTCCTCGCCCAATCTGAACACACACATGGGTGTTCTTACATTGTTGTTAATGAGTAAATGAGCTTCTTCAATTATTTTGGGACTTGGAAAAAAAAATGTAAATCACCTTCAAAATAAACAGACAACAATTGTGTCCAGTACAAACTGATTATCACAGCATAGAAATGGCCCCATATACACAATCAAGACTTTGCCGACCACTGAACGAGCACTAAGACTCACAAACAATGTGGACCTGAACTGACAATTTGTCCATCATGCACATTTCAAGGGGCATGCCCACTTTCCGGTGCTGGAAACTGCCCTCTTAGAACTGGACGTAACAAGTTTTGTTGTTTGTGGATCATTCAGAAAAAGTATACGTGATTAAAAAGGTCACGTCAAAGTCCTGTCTAATATCACTTTGGCACCACCCTCTACCCTGATTTTAACTTTTACACTTATCTTCTAAAAATTTAATTACGTAACTTTGAGGGATATCGGACTGTCTTTATTTCTGGGTTTGGATGATATTATTTCACTGGTCAAAGTTCTCCTAGAAATGTTCTTTTCCATAAACGTGTAAATGGAAGACGCAAGATGTGTTTCATTGTAAGCATAGGATGAGGTCCAACCTCCGAGATGCTCAACAATCAGGTTCTTGTGTAGGAAGAAAAGGCCGTCTCTTGCTTAGTCTTCTCCTGCAATCTTATTTCCATATGGGTGCAAAAGTAGGTTCACCTCTTCCTCCGATTCACCCAATACCTCCCATCAAAGACTGAAAACACCTCCGTGGATGCCTCCATCTCATGCCGCAAATTCATGTTCTTACCTGTAGAAGCTGGTGCATTTTGCTTTGAAGCAAGAACATGACGTCAGAAAAAAGCATTTGAGCCCGTTTGTAAATGAGCCTTAACGGCTGCCACCTTTGTAGATGTGGAGGTAGATAACCAAGTCACATTAAGAACGGACAGAGGGAAGACTCTCCAGCAGGTTAGGCCTGAACTGACACACCCAAAATAAATATGTCAGAGTGCCAGACACAGAGGCTGCCAGCGTCGCAGGAATAGGTTATTATCTCTAGCAACCAGGGGAATAACTAATGTGTCACATATGTGATGTGTAATCATATAAATTCCCCCTCCTCATAAATCAGCGACTCTATGTCAGAAGGCTTCAAATCATTAGCGAGAATGGCTATGTATAGCGACCCTCTCGTTATATATAAATATGTGTACGTACTAAGCTGAGAATTTTCCAGCGAGTTTGAAAAGTAGAGATGTTGCCTATAGCAACCAATCGGATTCTAGCTATCATTTTGTAGAATGTAATAAATAAATGATAGCTAGAATCTGATTGGTTTTTCAAACCCACCAGGAAACTCTCAGCTTGATACATTTACCCCTGGATCTATTATGTGGAATGTTTGGGACTAAGGGGCAGATTACTAAAGATTCTAAAAAGGAAAAGTGGCAACCAATACTAATCTAGCTATCATTTAGCCAGTACATTCTAGAAAATGATAGCTAGAATCTGATTGGTTGCTACAGGCAACACCTCCAATTTTCCTTTTTCTAAGCTTAAGTAAATCTACTCCTAAATATTTTCTGCATAAGGGTTTTTCCCATAAATAGGATCACTATGTCTAAAATATAATGAATTACAATGACGACACGGGAAACAATGAAAGGCCACATCAGCTTTCATGCAAGGCACATATTAGGACACTTAGGGGTATATTTACTAAACTGCGAGTTTGAAAAAGTAGAGATGCTGCCTGTAGCAACCAATCAGATTCTAGCTGTCATTTTGAAGAATGTGCTAAATAAATGATCACTAGAATCTGATTGGTTGCTATAGGGAACACCTCCACTTTTTCAAACCCGCAGTTTAGTAATTCTAGTCCTTAGTGTGTACAGCAAGTTCACCTAGTAAAGACTTTTGAGGACAGGGCACCTTGGACTAACACTAGTTACTCCCTGACTGGTCCTTTGACCTCTGTGATGTAATACCAAGCACCGATGTACAAACATGTCCCTTATAATCTCTCTTAACAGGTAAAGGTGCAATATGCGTATTAGTCAGTTTCGGTTTATTACAGAATGTCCGTCTCTAAGGTAACCTGCAAGCAGAAAACTAGTAAAATCCTAGTTCATTCAACATAGGCAACATATTTTGAAATTAGCACGTTTCATTGTGTACAACATAGTAAACAGAGTTCACATAAGCATGTATATGGACAAGAGGATACTCATTTCATGGAAGAAAATACAGAGGATTTCTATATATGCAATCATGTTGGCTCCCCCTAGTGGTCACAAAGGATATATTCTATTCTTTCTGTCTATCTAATCATCTGTCAATCTAAAAAAAGTGTAAGTGGGTAAAAAAAAAATAAAACAAAAAAAAAACCCTAACCCACAACTGGAAGAACACATAGTTTGTGAAATGTGCCATTAAATATTATGTGTAGGACCCTGTCATTTCTGAATGCATGTAAATAATACCTTTATCACACAAACCATAACACGAGCATAACAGGAAAATAGTATCCTATACAGTTATTTATTAAGAACATGGTAAAAACAGGAAGTGAAAATAAACATTTACTGTATAAATATGAACATTTTTAAAATGTCTATATTAATAGTTCTGACATTATATAAAATAAGAATTAGTATCTTCAATGCCGTTGCACTCATTATCCAGATACTCTATGATAATTTTACCACCGTTGTACAAGGGATTCTCGGAACTAGACAGCCACACTTCTATGGTGCTGTCCAATGGGAGAGTCTCTCCTGTCTCCGCGTGACACACTCTCAGCTTCTGTAGGGAAGAAGTGACACCACATGTATATGACATATGTATCTAACACAATAATAAAAGACTAACCATACCAATGTATTTTAAAGCACTCTGTCATGATAAGGACAAAACCTGAGACATAGTGATTTCACATGTACCAGCAATAAAACATATATCAACTTACAGAATTGCAAATCATTAAAATGAGAAGAGTCAAAAATAGACATAAAACACGGTTAGAGTGAAGATTTAGGTAAAATAGGGCACATTGATAAATAACAGTCACCTAATTGTCAAGATTGGACCTAAGCAGTGAATACAGGAACACAAAAATGTCATGTACAGGACAGATCACATTCTGTACATGCTGAGAACAGGGCATTGTAGTGGTGGTAACATGGGATTGGTTATTCTCACCCATCACATGGTTATTTCTAATAACTAAAGTCAATGTTTGTAATCAGGGCCATAACCTGTAACTCTCAGGGTTACACCCCAAGTCTCAGGATATCAAAATCAACACATAGGCATTTTCCCCAACTATCCAGATTTAGGTGGTGCAGTTCCTAATGCTAGACCCTGAATTGTGACCTAATCCTAGACCCTCCACTGTGACCTAATCCTAGACCCTCAACCGTGACCTAAAGCTAGACCCTCAACTGTGACCTAGAGCTAGACCCTCAACTGTGACCCAAATCCTAGACCCTCAACCGTGACCCAAATCCTAGACCCTCAACCGTGACCTAATCCTAGACCCTCAACCGTGACCCAAATCTAGACCCTCAACCGTGACCTAAGTGCTAGACCCTCAATTGTGACCTAATAATACACCCTCAACTGTGACCTAATCCTAGACACTCCAACTGTGACCTAATCCTAGACCTTCAACCGTGACCTAAAGCTAGACCCTCAACCGTGACCTAGAGCTAGACCCTCAACCGTGACCTAAAGCTAGACGACCCTCAACCGTGACCCAAATCCTAGACTCTCAACCATGACCTAATCCTGGACCCTCAATCGTGACCCAAATCTAGACCCTCAACCGTGACCTAAGTGCTAGACCCTCAATTGTGACCTAATAATACACCCTCAACTGTGACCTAATTCTAGACCCTCAACTGTGACCTAATTCTAGACCCTCAACTGTGACCTAATTCTAGACCCTCAACTGTGACCTAATTCTAGACCCTCAACTGTGACCTAATTCTAGACCCTCAACTGTGACCTAATTCTAGACCCTCAACTGTGGCCTAATCCTAGATCCTCAACCGTGGCCCAATCCTAGACCCTCAATCGCGACCCAATCCTAGATCCTCAACCGTGACCTAATCCTACAACCTCAACTGTGAACTAATCCTAGATCCTCAAATGTGACCTAATCCTAGACCCTCAACCGTGACCCAAATCTAGACCCTCAACCGTGACCCAAATCTAGACCCTCAACCGTGACCTAAGTGCTAGACCCTCAATTGTGACCTAATAATACACCCTCAACTGTGACCTAATCCTAGACACTCCAACTGTGACCTAATCCTAGACCTTCAACCGTGACCTAAAGCTAGACCCTCAACCGTGACCTAGAGCTAGACCCTCAACCGTGACCTAAAGCTAGACGACCCTCAACCGTGACCCAAATCCTAGACTCTCAACCATGACCTAATCCTGGACCCTCAATCGTGACCCAAATCTAGACCCTCAACCGTGACCTAAGTGCTAGACCCTCAATTGTGACCTAATAATACACCCTCAACTGTGACCTAATTCTAGACCCTCAACTGTGACCTAATTCTAGACCCTCAACTGTGACCTAATTCTAGACCCTCAACTGTGACCTAATTCTAGACCCTCAACTGTGACCTAATCCTAAATCCTCAACTGTGGCCTAATCCTAGATCCTCAACTGTGACCGAATGCTAGACCCGCAACTGTGACCTAATGCTAGACCCTCAATTGTGACCTAATCATACACCCTCAACTGTGACCTAATCATACACCCTCAACTGTGACCTAATGCTAGACCCTCAAATGTGACCTAATCCTAGACCCTCAACCGTGACCCAATCCTAGACCCTCAACCGTGACCCCATTGCTAGACCCTCAACCGTGACCTAATCCTAAATCCTCAACTGTGACCTAATGCTAGACCCTCAACTGTGACCTAATCCTAGACCCTCAACAGTGACCCAATCCTAGACCCTCAACAGTGACCCAATCCTAGACCCTCAACAGTGACCTAATCATACACCCTCAACTGTGACCTAATGCTAGACCCTCATATGTGACCTAATGCTAGACCCTCAAATGTGACCTAATCCTAGACCCTCAACCGTGACCTGATCCTACACCCTCAACTGTGACCTGATCCTACACCCTCAACTGTGACCTGATCCTACACCCTCAACTGTGACCTGATCTTACACCCTCAACTGTGACTTAATCCTACACCCTCAACTGTGACCTAATACTAGACCCTCAACTGTGACCTAATACTAGACCCTCAACTGTGACCTAATCCTACATCCTCAACTGTGACCTAATCCTACACCCTCAACTGTGACCTAATCCTACAC
Organism: Mixophyes fleayi; assembly: GCF_038048845.1. NCBI lineage: Eukaryota > Metazoa > Chordata > Amphibia > Anura > Limnodynastidae > Mixophyes > Mixophyes fleayi. The sequence continues at coordinate 239,897,619 of NC_134406.1, forward strand.
CCTCAACTGTGACCTAATCATACACCCTCGACTGTGACCCAATTCTAGACCATCGACTGTGACCTAATTCTAGACCCTCGACTGTGACCTAATTCTAGACCCTCGACTGTGACCTAATTCTAGACCCTCGACTGTGACCTAATTCTAGACCCTCGACTGTGACCTAATTCTAGACCCTCGACTGTGACCTAATCCTAGACCCTCGACTGTGACCTAATCCTAGACCCTCGACTGTGACCTAATCCTAGATCCTCGACTGTGACCTAATGCTTGACCCTTAGACAATATATTAGGAAATCTTAGCACCTCTCATCTATCCGGAACATCTGACTAGCAAAACAAATATTTCAAATTCACACCTGACAAAGGAAACACACGATGATTTACTTCTTAAATATCACATCTATCCTAGGCACATTGTTTCAACCAAAACGCATCTTTTGGGTGAGGACAGTACAGGTTATGCGGATATACAGTTTATTAGGTGGATGTTAAAACTCGTACAGAAGTATGCACCCAGACACAGCATCTTCCAATGACTCTTCAAAGGATCCCAGCCACTCGGACCAATAGTTACCCCTCTACCGCAAGGTAGGGCCAGCACAATGCCTGTATTCTGGACAGAAGCCCAGTTCCTAGTCAACAAGCCATGTACACTTCCAAAAATTTAAAATCACAGGTTATACTCCCCTCAATATTCCTATGGTGGTGTGGCTAAAGGAGGGTGAACTGGTGCAGTAGTGAGGCTATGATATGTGGTCAGGAGACCTATTCCCAAGTGTCCTCCCCCATGGTGGTTGGGGACCATTGATTCCCTGTGGAGAGGGTGCCCATGAGTCTAATCCTTGTTACTGGTGGAACAATGACATTTTTGGCTAAACATAATAAGCTCGATAACATTATACATGCGTAAACTAACCATTTAACCCAGACGTCTCTTCCTCTCCCCTCTCTCACTTACTGACAACCCACCTGGCGACATTTAAGAATAACCTGCCTTATTCTATTAACAACTTGACTATTAACATAAATAAATATTAAAAAAATATATACAAGGCATACAATAGCATGTGTTAACCAAATGCAGAAGAGTAGCAAATGACAATAAAATATGTAAAAAAGCGAGAAAGCAAAAGTTTGTAAGATGCAGATGGAAAGATAGATTGTGAGAATTGCTGTCAGTTTAATCACTAAAGTCCCACAACCGCATTGCGTGACCGCACAATTATATATATTTATGTACATCATCATCATCATTTATTTATATAGCGCCAACATATTCCGTAGCGCTTTACAAGTGGGGACAAACATAGTAAACTAATAAACAAACTGGGTAAAGAAGGTGAGAAGGCCCTGCTCGCAAGCTTACAATCGATCTATATATTTGTTTTTTTTTTACTTTTTGGGATATTATAGGTTTCATGACTCCCATTGTCAATTTCTTATGTATGAGCATTGAGTACTTCCAATCACTGAAATGAGCAGTGTCTCCATCTGTACAGACTGTACTGCTGACAGGTTCCATGAGGAGCATACCAGACACTATGAGATCGAGAGAGAGAGATCGAGAGATCGAGAGAGATCGAGAGAGATCGAGAGAGATCGAGAGAGATCGAGAGAGATCGAGAGAGATCGAGAGAGAGTGTTGTCTTCTCAGGTAGATGGCTGCCCCTTCAAACACATCAGCCAAGGTGCTTTGGTTTAAGTAAGCGCAGCTAGTTTTTATTCGCCAGCAACAAAATAAAACAAAACATGAACAAACAAAAGACTTAGCCTGTCTGGCTTCTAACTAATACACACCACCCTCTCTGAAGTGAAGGACCTAGTGTCCGACACATATATACAAAACAACAGCACTTACTGGTCATAAATTGCAGTCTCTCTCAGCAGGCATCCACCTGCTCCCCAGACTGTCAGAGACTGATTGAAATGCCTAGCAGCCTTTTAACAGCACTTCATAGGTGCAACTCCTGATTAGCAGCAGAGTGTCTGGTATGCTGGAAAACCCTAAATGGGCCTTATGAATGGAGCCCACCCTCTCTCTCCATTCATAACCTCAGGGACCCTTACCAGCTTTTCCTACATCTCAAGACAATTTCTGTGAAGTTTTTCCCAAACAAAACAACCTCCCAGGGGTTTTACAACATACAATCTGAGATATACATCTGCCTTTAATAACTTTATCACTGCTTGTATCACATTATATATACTGTAATCAGATTTACTGACTTGTGTTCTTTGTAAGCACAGAGTACAACATAAGCAATTACTAGGTACAATACAGAAAGAAGTTCTGTAAAGATGACTGTACTACAGCTGGGCAAACTGCTTATAGATGGAGTCCTCAGGTGCTAGTGTGTTTGAAATCCTAGTGAAGATTTTAAGGGACAGGCTTAAACATGAATACTTGGAAAAGAAGTGCCCATTTGCTGTATGGATGACCAAATAATAGTGGTACTGACAGATAATATAACGAGGGGGCAGGAGTACAATGTGAATGATCGCATGTAGTAAGGCTGGGTACACACTACAGGGTTTTCATCTGATCATCGGGCCAATCACACGATATACGACTGTTCGGCCCGATATCGCATTAGTGTGTACGCTCCAACGATGAACGATTATCGTTCCAAAGCACATTGTATCGTTTCATTTGATTTTTAAACTGAACTAAAAATATTGTTTAATGATGGAACGATGTCGTTCCAATTCTGCAGTGTGTATGCACTCAGGACCAGCAGTGTCCATGGATCTCTACGGAGTGTGCAGATTCCCGATCTTTTCAGACGATGGTTATGACAGATGAAGAGCACAGACATGAAGGTAAATCATGTAAAATGTGTATAGTGTGTACACATGAATCCACATGCTGATCGGGACCCTTTTTTTCCCCAGTTGTTTGTAAAATCATTAAGGATATCGCATCGGGAGAAATTTTCTGCAGTGTGTACTCACCCATACTCTGGATCAAGCATACAGATTACACACTGCTGTTTCAGAGTGATAAGTACACCTGAATCAAAGTATAGTTTTTAAAAGGATTTTCTACCTTCATGTAACTTTAATACACTGGCTTGCACATGTCCTCTTGCCACTTTAACTACACACACTGCTTTGTGTGTCTGGCTTTGTACTGTAGTTTTATGCTGGGCACACACAATGTGGTATTAGGCAATTGGCCCATTATCACTAAGTTTGTAGCACCAAAAAAACGCTGATGCTTAATAATGACCCTACTGAAATAGAAAGGACCCAGCCAACATTTATATCATCAGGCCAAGTAGTTTATTTCTGGTACACTGGGTTACAACACAACTTTCTGCATTGGATAATATTGTAACTAGAGACCAGCTATATAAATGAGTTCGCTATGCAGCGCTGCAGAATTAGTGGTGCTGAATAAATAGCTGATGATGATAATGATCTATGCGTTATATTCCAGATCAATGAAACAAACCCTCTCTGCCTGACCAACTTAGGACACAAAAACTCAAAAATAAGCTAGTATATAAATATTTAGTAAATGCTGCAGGAGGGTTTGTGCGCGCCCATAACAAAGTACTCTGAAGGTGGAAATGTAGTTTAACTGTCCATAGGATGTAAATCTCTGCTTCAAGCAAATTAATGACTGAGGATCCACTTTACAAGTTTTAACACATAGGTGATTGCCCTGTTTTCTCCAGGCAATACTTAATTCTAATTATGTCTATGTAATCATAATTAAAATTATACATAAGCAACGGGCACAAAATATACATTCACTCAAGGGCGCGTTATTAAACAATGGAAACTAAACTACATCTCGGTGTTCTCCCTTTAACTAAGTGTTACTTTAGTGGCAAGAAGGTATAAGTAAAGGAATAACAATGACATACAAAACGTACCTTTGCTGCAGCTTTGTTATTGTCATTTTTCAGGCTTGCTAACGTAGCCGCATAATCCACAACTTTGCCAATACTCCATTTCTTACAGAAGAACATGGGCTTGCTTTTCTCTTTTCCACCCTGGGGCAAGTAGACTTGAAAGTACACCCTTTCTGACTGAAATGTACAAAAGTACCAGGCAATTGTTCATGTTGAGCAAAAGAAGGGTATCTATTTCACCACCAGTGTGATATTACAGTAAGTGTGCCTTATAATTAAAAATAAATGTTTATACTACTTAGCGTGGTGGCAGCCATTTTGAGTTAACATTCATGAGAAGGCATTGAATTTACTAACAAACAATGGCACATTTCCATTAATATTGTTTCCAGTGAAGTTCCTCGGTTATTTCAGTTTCTCAGTGCATCGGTAAGCTGTGTTCTCAGGAATATTGGGATAGCCAACAAAATGGCTTCCACCACTGTATGAGACCGACAAGTGTTTTTCTCACTATTTTGGTCTTGATAGTTTTAGAACTAATAAGTGTCATGGTTTCCCGACTATGGGAGATTTTTTTTAACCCCAGCGCATCAGCAAATTAACTTGTAGGCATTATTCATTAATAAAAAAAAACAAATAGGCCCTCTTCTTCTGTTTCCAAAAAATAAAAAAATAAATTTCTGGTGGACCTCTTACCTGAGGTAAAGATTTATCCCCCACTGCGTGTAACTTCAGCTTCATCAGGGCAACCTTTGCTGCGGTCTCTGCATTTTTAGCTCCCCTTCGTACTTTGCTTGGAGGAGCAGACTTTTTCGAATCTGAAAATTAGATAAACATTGTCTATTTGTGAACAGACCAGCATAAGAAATTTTACCAATGTATGGAAATGCCCACTTCCTGTCATAGGGACAAAGTTTAAACATAGCTTGAAGTAATGATGTGGGTGGAAGTGTTGAATGGAGAGTAATAAAGAACAGGTGATGGAGTAGCTGAGTTCTTGCAGAGTTATGAGAGAGGAAAGTGGTTCAAACTCCGTTTATTTCTTCATAATTATGATGGCAGACAAAGCCTTGAGTAGAATTGAAAGTACAATGCTGAGGTAGGGGACTGAAATAGCTGTAGCATGGGTAGGGAGTGGCTGAGGAAGTGGTACAGCAGGCTGATTAAACAGAAGGGATGTTGCAGGGAAAATAAACTGACAAATAAAATAAACTTTAATGAGCCAAGTAGAAAATAAGATCAGAGTTCAAAACAGTCCTCATGTTGTGTGAAGCTGGTATCCAGGGAGAGATGAAAACATCAGGAGTAGAATATGGAATTTCAGGTAAATACGGTCTGTTGTCCTTGTGTAGCTGTGGTAATAGGCAGAATGTTCCTCTCCTGTTTAACTCCGGTACAACTCCGAATTATGCTAATGAAATTTTTTAGTGTCACTCTGGGCTGGCGACAGTCTTGACATTTTTTGATTTGTGATTTTATCTTTTTTTACTGTTATTTATTTTCATAACTTGAGTCTATACTATTTTATTTTTCTTGTATCAAAGGTGCAGTCGGCCCTGATCCGAGGAGCCAGCTAGCATTAAATGACTATTACAAGTGATCTTTTACTGCTGGGTTGCAGGGGAGACCTAGTTTAGGTATCCCCTTTATGAAGGCAGCCCCCTGTGTTGAAATATTGCCTGGTTTCCATAGTAACCCCAATGCAGGCGTTCCATTGTGGCTCCCGACGCTATCGGTGACAACCTGACTCCAGGTGCTGGATCAGGAAAAGTACTCGCCCGGCAAGAATACAGACCTTAAATCTTCATCTTGCACGAAGGTTCAATACAACAGGACGGAACTGTACTATAGGCAACCTATAAAGGTTCTAATGATGTAAAACACTCCAGGTGCTGTAGCCTCAGCCATGGCTGACTGGGAGCTGCCAGGGTGATCTCTCAGGGCTATACCAGAAACAAAACACATGACAGTAGACACACCTTTCTATTAACTTTACAATTAAAAAAGTACAGCTCACCGTCATCTACACAACATAGCAAAATGTTTTATATCAAGTTGAGGTTTTTTTGTTTTTGTTTGCTTTTTAAACTTTCCGTTTTCTATCTCACTGGAGAACAAAAACAAACCAACAGCTCTACATACCCACAATTTCTTTCACTAGCTGTTGGGTTGCCGACATCCGAGGTTTCAGCGCTTCAAGTTTCTCACATTCATGGTCTGACTGGTGACGATGTCTGTAAAAGATTAAGCAGCCACATAGGAGCTAGAATAATACATAGTGAGGTACATAGAGCATATTAGATGTATCATACTGAACATACCTGAAGCAAAAATGCTTTTCACAAAATGGACATAAAACCTGGACCAACTCCTTCCCGCTGCAGCCTTGGTATGTACAGGGGTACTGTGAGCTCCCTTCAGACTCGCCACCACTGACACTTGTAGGAACCTTTAACAACACAGGATTAAAAGTTTACAAGCTGCCCATTTGGAGTAATGTCTCAGAGGTATACGTGTCCCCTACACTCAGTGGAGGCATTATGCGGACTGAGCCAATATTCCCACTGTGAATTCACTCCTGACATCACTTGGACATGAGTGACAAACTGCACCATGCCTCAGTGAGGGTGCACCATGCCTCAGTGAGGGTGCACCATGCCTCAGTGAGGGTGCACCATGCCTCAGTGAGGCTCCTAGTGAATTCAAAAGCCGTAATATCATAATGATTTGTTCTGCTGATGGTGACACCTCACATAAACTTGTGTTGCTTAGAGTAGGATATTTTGGTAGTTTGATACATAAAGCTTTGATCACCAACAATCAACATATAATTCCTGTAATTGTAGGACACATATGTACTGGATTCTTGCAGATATTATTAATCTGAGAGATACAGTTATAGCTACATGGCACAGTGGTTAGCATTGCTGCCTCACAGCAACGGTCATGGGTGTAATTCTGATCAGGGTCTGATCTCTGTGCAGACTGTATGTTCTCCCCGCATCTGTTGTGTTTGCTTAAGTTTCTCCGGCTTCCACCCCACTGTCCAAAAACATACTGGTAGGTTAACTGACCGCCAAATACAGACCTGAGTGTGTGTTTATGTGGAAGGAATATAGAATTAAAGCTCCAATGGGGCAGGGACTGATGTGATTAATTATTTGCTGTACAGCACCGAGTAATATAAAGGCGCTATATAAACAATACTAATGATGATCTCTCCCCTTGATGCTTTGCTCATCTATAAACTGTACACGTAACATCTTATATTCCCTAAGGCTCAGTTCACGTTATTACCTTGATACAGCCATGGGAATCCCTGCTTCTGTGTGTGAGGCTGTAAAGAAATAGAACAATGATAACAATATAAAGAACTTTTCTCCCAAGTGAATCAGATCTCATTACAGCTCTATAGTAGTAATAATATATATTTAAATGACCAAATACAACAAAGGAAACGTTGAGCAAACATAGTCTAGTATATTTGTTAGTAATTACCAAGCAGGTGCCCAAAGGATACCAGCTTCTGCAGACATCCCCAATGATATTAAAATGAAACGTTATAATTTTTATTAATGTGTTATCTTAATTAAAATTACAAATGACACAAGTATTAGAAGCTCTATCTGTATATAGTGCCTACAACACTACATAATCTACCGTGTGTCACCTGGCACTTACCACTGCTGGGCTGCTTTAGTTCAGTTATTTTACCAGGACAAAATTTTACGACAAAAAGGTTTAAAGACAAAGGAAACTGCAATTAATATGTTCTGCTTTCCTGCTATGTGTACTGCAGCCCTGTGCTCAGCACTTTATCACTGACCTGTCGGGATAATTTAGTAACTTTGCTGAGAGGTGCAAATCTGCACTACAACCACAGCAACCAATCAGCCATTTGCTTTCATTGTCTGTCTTACACTAACCCAAGTAAAATGTTGATATATAGTTACAATGTCCTCCCCAGAAAATGTTGCCAGCCGGGTGGCATTAGGAAGTAGCCGGGCGGGGGCAGTTGTAACACTTAAATTGAAAATGTAAGTATTGAAAAATGTTGGAGGTTATTGCTCACACCTGCCAGGACTGGTCAGACTGGTGGTCAGTGGTCTAACACACACTGCTGGTTGCAGTGCTCACATAATGCCTGTCCTAATAGGAGAAACAATGGTTTATTCTATTATAATAAGACTCTGTTGGGCTCCAAGAGCCGGGTGGCAAGAAAAACCAGCCAGGTGGAGCATCTGGGAAATAGATGCTGGGGAGAACACTGGTAATAGTTTTAGTGCAGATTTGCACCTTTGAACACAATAGGACTCATTTATTACTAATACCATTATGTGCAGAATATACATAGGAAAGTACTTTCGCAACCAGGCCCTTTTTTTACATTTATAATTTTTGCACTAGGAGGATAAAAGCTAGTTATTGTTTGATTGCTATAGTTTAATGCAAATGTTGCACCTAAATGCTGTGTCAGTAAATGCTCCTCAATACCCAAATGCTGACATAAATTTTTCCCTTTGGGATTACCTTGGCCAAATAAGCAATATTCCATCTCCCATGATTATTCATAAACTCAAACAAACAAGTGCAACATTTTATAATTCCATACATTCCAATAAAAAATGCACAGGATACTGATAAGTTGATACAATGTACCTCAATTTAGTGTAGATATTGTAAAAAGTAAGGTATGCTCACCAGAACACTCTTGAGCAGCCATCACAGACAAAAGGGAGAAAGTCTGCAAAGAAAAAAAAAGAAGAGTTATTATTTGATTTTTAAAATTTGGTGCTAATGCGAAATGGAAACCTCTGAGGCTGACTGCCACAGTATGTCCTACATTCTAAACAAAAAGGGGAACGGTCAGGTCCACCTGTCAACTGAGTAATAGTGACGCCGTGCCTGGAATTTTGAAGAAAATGGTACTACCGGAAGATTAGTAACTACTGTGGATGTACTGTTTGGAATGGTTTAGACAAGGATCCAAGGTTGTGATATCCCTGTCTCACAAGTTAAGGACCCTCAGATACCTAATTTAACTCGGGTAATTGCAATTGGAAAGTCAGTGGGGAAATAGTAACAGAACATGATTATATTTTTAGTCATTATTCTGAATCCATAAAATAATGTTTTTCATGCAGAACATACAGAACTGACAAGCACAATAATTGTGATTCTTAGCAAGTTAGGTTTGCAAATGGTACTGCACATGTTTTGCATACAGTTATCTTAAAAGTTACGACTGGGCTAGTCATAAACAATTAACGAAGTTAACAATTACAATTATCATTTAAACTTCATTTGCCAGTTTCCGGTGTATGCACATGGCATAGGTAAGTTACATACCAAACATATTAATAACAGACTTGTTAATGTCAGCAATAGAATCATATTTTTACAGCAACCACTGAGCCCAAATTTGAAGAGAATCGGAAAATACAAGAATGAATTACCCAAATATTGACATTACAATTACTGACAGGCATATCATTACCTAGCTGACCACAATTCTCAACATCACAGTGTTGTCCAATCTCCAGCTCTGCCATAGCGATCTCTTAAATCTGAAATACCTATTACATACACTAATAACTACAAATGAACGAGAAGAATAAACGACGTTTATGTCTGTTTTGGGTTTTAAACGATAAATATTAAAAGTATCAACGACTTGTCGTTTTCCTCAACATCATCGTCAGGCCTCGTCTAATGACGTCATCAGAACGCGATCCTGGGATGGGTCTATTAGCTGCATGCAGCTCTTCTCGGAAGAAGAGACAGCTCCCCCTGCTGGTTGGATTCCCTTCACCAATACACCTGGCTGGCAGTGTGTGAGTCTTCCGCTGTTGTGGAACTAGTAGTCTCAGCATGCGCTGGCAAGGTGTGCTGAGGATTTTATTTCTATAACAACTGGATAGAGCCAGGTTGCCTGGCTCAGCTCTAGACTGCAGTGAGACGCAGGAAACTGTAACACAGGTTGTGTTGTAATGGAACAACCTGCAACCATTAGACTATGGGTCAATGACGAACAGAAGGTCCAGCGTCTTAATAGTATATTGTACTCCGTGCTTTTATTTGTACAGAGGTGTATATAGATTTACAAGGCTAAATATGGAATGACATTTGCATAAGATGATCAGGGAAGACTGTTCATTACTGCTACAGGGTAGATGCAAAAATATAGCAATCCTTGTGCAAGGTTCATAAAAACAATATTTACTTTGGCAGGATAATCGATACATTGAATCACAAAGCAGTGGAGACTGAACTCGTTATTTTGTGATACTCATTAAGATTGGCAAAATGATCTGATACTTTTGCCACCTGAAAGCTGCAGAAATCAGTACTTTTCCTAAAAGTTTTTCTAAAACTTGCTCCATGTAGACAGAAGCACAGCTGAAGTGAGGCAAATATTTGCACACAAAAAATAATTTATTTCAAAAAGTAAATAATCCATGTCCCCCTACAGTCAGGAGTTATATGAAACATGAATGCAGGCTGAATGTGATAGTGGGCTGTGCCTACTGGTGATGTTGTAGATCAGTGTTGGGAAGCAGGTAGCCCAGCAAGCCCTTACATGCTACCTCGGCTCTATGCCCCCGCTCTTACTTAGTCTCTGCTCGTTATCATAAGAATGAACGTGTTGGGAGAAAGCTGTTTTCTCCATAGCTTGACTTCTGCACAATGCTGGGAGGTCATGCGTCACATCTAATCACAGGAGGACAGAGTGCGGTGTAATTATGGTCTTCAGCTGGGTATACATCTATGCAGTTATCGGGCAGGTCACCCGCTTCACGATATTACAAGAGTGTGTACGCTGTCATGAACCTTGTTTTATCTCACCAAGGGCCACATTTATCAATGTTCGGCAAAAGTGAGAAATAGTTATCAATCCTTATCGCATGGATAAGGATTGAACTATTTCTCAAATTTATGAACAACAGATCACAGAAACAACAGTTCCGAAAAACTGCTGTTTCTGTGATAAAAAAAAAATCACACTTGCCCCCCTCTTCGGAAGCGCTGTCTCCGGGTCTTCTCCTCGTTCTCTTCATTCTTCAATTGCGCATGTGCAGTTCCAAGAACTGGACATGCGCACAAAGATCCCCTCTCTGTCTCTGCAACTATCGTTGCAGAGAGAGAGCTGTGAGTGACAGGGAGGCATCGTGTGATCCCTCCACACATACGCTGTCCAGCTCTGCTCTTGGAAGAAGAGCTGTCAGCACTGAAAACTTTCAATTTTGATAGCTGGCGTACATTATCAAGACAAGTTCCCGAAAAAAAATTTTTTTCGGGACTTGTTAGATTGCGGCCAGAGCAGTCAACCATACTTTTGAATGGTGACTGCTCGCAAAAACGATCAGGAGTGCAAAGCAGCAGATATCCATGATATCTGCTGTGATGCACCTTTAATAAATTTGCGGAGGGCACATCGGGACCTGATTTCCACGGTAAGTGTACGATAGTGCACTACTGTGATTTCTTAAATATACCCCCAAAACACATCACATCTGTTGATTTGGTTTTCTAAACCTCCTAAAAATCACGATAACAATGGAATGATTTTTGGCAAATGTTAAAGTGTGTACGAACTCACGACCAGCAGCATAGGCAGATATCTGCATACAAAATCACGATCTGAATGTAAGTTGTGTACGCATGAATCGGCGTGCTCATCTGGACTTTCAATTGTTGGTGAAATCATTATAGAATTGCATCTGAAGAAGGATTGCATAGGTGTGTACCTAGTTTTCCTCCTTCCTCTGAGCTCCAGACCCAGCGACAAGACATGAGGAGAATATTGTGGCAAGTGGAAGGTTAGAGTGGCATATTGTGGCAAGTGGGAGGTTAGAGGGGCATATTTTGGCAAGTGGGAGGTTAGAGTGGCATGTGGGGGCATCTTGTGGGAAGTGGAAGGTTAGAGTGGCATGTGGGGGCATCTTATGGGAAGTGGATGTCTGAGGGCTTGGGGAATTTTGGAGCAAGTGGGGATGTTAGTGGCATGTAGAGCTATTTTGGAATGGATGAAGTGGGTGTGCAAATCAAGCAGGGAGGGGAAAGGAGCATAATACAAGTGGGAGTGGGGCAGGGAATCCCATTTTTTACTTCAACTTGTATGTGTACACTGATATCTGTACCCCAGTACAGTTGCTGCAGCTGCACTTCACATGCATGGCCATTAAGACCTGAGACAAGAGAGACTAGAGCCAGGTAGTAGACCCCAGTGCACTGTAAAGGAGGTGGTGAGGAGAAACGTGCCTACACCACTAACCAACAAGCAGGGGGCTACATCATTATACATTGAAACACACATTTTAGGAACCAAAAGGAAGCGTTTATCAGTACAGACCAATATATCAGACCCAAAAAGGTCTCGTTATACAGCTTGGGCTTTTCTCATTCCCGACTACTGGATAAACTGTCAACAAGATGTTCTCCATTATGATCTTCATCTTGCTGATCAGATTATGTAAATAGGGATCAGATCAATCATCTTCCAAGGTCACCACAGACAGAATACATTTCTTTTTCACAATAGATATGCTTCCAATATATGGTATGACTGCCCCCCCCCCCCCCCAGATTTGGATTTCGCAGAGTTATATATTGTACTGAAGAATTATAATCAGAATTATGAACAGATGTGCACAACGAATGAATGAAACGAGGGATCAGCACTCATCTGTGATTTAAAGTAGTGGATTTGGACAAGATAAGAAATCTAGTGATATGTGCAAAACCTTATTTCAATATAATAAGAAAACACTTATCTACACTCACCCCTGGATAGAATAAGCCTGGACAGGAACCGGCTATTAAACAACATGTCCAGTGAATCTCGGGGAACTACTTACTAGGTGTTATAACGGAACCGGGATTCTACGCTGACAACTGAACTTAATCCAATAAATACTGAAATACAGTGGTTCACACGGTAGAATATAGAGAACATAAATATAATAACTACTATAATACAGAATATCACTTTATTACCTTCATACCATGAACAAAGCAAACCACTAAACATACAACGTTTTCTATAGCAAAATATATTTCAATTAATATGAGATCTGTAAGAAATGTAATTGCTACCTCAAGTCCAGCATTAGAAGGACAAGAAGGTCTTAATATATGAATCTCTAATCCATTAATCCAGATACTACTGGGTCTAAAGTATAGTACTTATACATAAAGACACACACTATTAAGTTCTGATTGTATTGCTCTAGAGGTGATAACAAAATATTGAAAGAGACTGCATGCTCTGTGTTACAGTATAATAACCATATAAGGGGATAAAAAGTGATAATAGGACCATACATCGACTGTTATAAATGTATTACTAATCAAATGAAATCTCATTAGCATGTATCGTCAAGATCCAAACGATGGATAATAAGACACCAAGCTAGCAAGTAACGATACAGAACGGAATATAAGATACTAATTGCAGATAAATATCAGACATCGTAATATCTGCACATTTTAGAAATTACAGCCAATTTTTAAAACACTAATTTTCTTATCACCTATTTCCCTACTAATTAATTGTTTTCTATCTAAATGTTATATTTCACTGAAGTATTTGCGAAACAATGGAAATCATTTTTTAAGAGAGTTAAAGTTACGTTTTAAAATGATATTTTCCTAGTGCATCCTAATGTAATGACATCTATATCAACTGAATCAGTTCAGGTTATTTTCTAGGCAATATCTAGAATATAGCTGGAAAATAAAATAAATAAAATAAAAACTTAAAATAAAAAGTGTTTAACTATTCTTGGGTGTTATAACTATATAAATCTTTGGGGGTGTGAGGAGAAAGAAAGAAGATCAGTAATTCAGATAAGATCCCTAATTTGTCATTTGAAGTTTGAATCCTTGTTTTCAAGATTGACCAACTGCTCAATTCTCTCTGGTTCCATAAAGTGTTGGAGGTAGATCTGTTTTGTTCTCTTCTGTGGCTACAATATGGACAAATATACAGTTACACTCCTTGTCCTCTGTATGTTTGGTGGACGTCTCAGCATCTGTCCTGTGCACTGTATGAGTCATTATATTTTGATATGTGTAACATACTGGTATATTTTATATTTTTAGATAGTTTGTAACACTTACATTGTATATTTTACTTTGTACTACTCTGTGTATACTGTATTTTACTCACTGTTCATCTTGAATTCCAATAAATATGCCAACAAATAATGGAGGAGATAATAGACTTGTATTTTAATGTTAAGTGGTCAGGTCTTATATGCCCATATAAGGTACTATAATGGCCTATTTTTCATACATACAATTTTACACAGAGTCTTATGCAGTTTCCCTACCCATCTGTGTATACAACCAAATTTTAGTGACTTGACCTGTGCTCACAAGCTGCTGATAACTGAGCTGAACACAAATCTATCACTGTCTTTAATATTCAGTGAGCAAATTGAATACAGAGCAATTGCTATGATTCTTGATTTCTTAGGCTAGGTACACACTGGAGAATTTTCTGACCAATCCCTTATCTACGATTGTACCTACGACTGAAGGTCCAACCGGTCGGGTGATTCATGCGTACACACTGACATGAATTACCTTCAGATCTGTGTCCTCTAGTCTTTTAGAGAATGACAGGACAATATGCATTCATTCATTCCTGTCACACTGATTATTACCGCCTTGTTATGGCTATCTACATGTTATTAGGATTTTCGTTAGCTTCTGTGACTCTGAAATGAAATATTCAGTCTCAAAACTAACAAATTAATCCATCTACAGCGCTTTGTACACCTAGTCACCAGGACATGTGCATTGCCGGCATTGGCTGAAAAGACCATGGGGTATATTTACTAAACGGTGGGTTTGAAAAAGTGGAGATGTTGCCTATCGCAACCAATCAGATTCTAGCCATCATTTATTTAGTGCATTTTACAAAATGACCGCTATAATCTGATTGGTTGCTATAGGCAACATCTCCACTTCTTCAATCCCGCAGTTTAGTAAATCTAGCCCCATGACTCTGTAAACTCTATGGAGATCATGATAGTGAGTGCATACACACTGCATGATCGTAAGGTGATTGGAACGAGATTATTAAACAGTACGACCAACCAATTGAAACGACAATCGGCACTTTGGAACGACTATTGTTCATCGTGTGATTATACACACTAACGCAATATGTGGCCGAGCGGTTGTTTATCAGGTGATTTGCTCAACGATTGGCTGAAAAACCTCCAGTGTGTACCTAGCCTTAGACAGTCGTCAACAATTAAATACATTTAAAAAAAATTACTTCAGCTATGTATATAAGAAACGGTGCATTCTGGGTATAACCATAGTTTCACTTTTATATTTCAGTGCCAGCTACCATTTTCTAATTTTCTGTAGGCATGTATCACTGAATACCTTTTTCAATGAGTGTATTGTTTATTTTCTACAAAGTCTATTTTTTTTTTCTTTTCATAATTCTAGCTCATATTTTTTCCTCTTCAGTTCACACCGTGCTCTTTAGCTGTAACAAACAAAAGCTTATTTGTTGGAAGTTAGCTTGAATCCCAGTGAATAACCCACTAAAGAGCATTGGCAGTGTCAGTGTCTCAGAGGATTGGGTTTCATATAGTGTAAAATTCCTAAGTGCTGTCAAAAGGAAGATAAGGAACTCAATTGGAGCAGGAGGGTAAAAACAACCAGGAAATCAAATTACTGTCTCAGAAGACAAATGCATTTGCAAACAAATTTAAAATGGTTGCAAATTAGCCAGGCGGGATAATGAACAAGAGGGAGTTTACAGAAGTGCATATTTTATAAATAATATTGAGGTTCAACTGTGCTAATACAATGTATTGGTTTAGCGAAGAGACAAAGAAACGATACTGCATAATTGCCTAATTGAGGTTGATTTACAGCGCTTGGAACGTGCTTATCTGCCTTGTCACACAGCCCAGAAATAAATGATTACAGGAAGACACTGATGCATCTTCATGGAGTAACGCTATGCAAATTCAATTTTATACAGACTATGAAGCTTGCAAGTTATTCCACAATTTCTACTCCCGTTTTTAGAAATAATTTCCTAAAGTACAAAAATCACCTATTGGAGTCTATTCTATCGATATACTCGTATGCAAAACACAAACTCCATCTCCTTGCTCAACCTCAAACCCCTCAACGTGTTTGAGGGGTTGGAACGACAATGTCTGGCCACCAGGGCCGGATTAAGGAATGAAGGCCCCTGGGCTAAGGGGGCCTCCATTCCCCCATGAGCCCCCCCCTGTGAGCCGCCCACTGCCCACCTCCCCCCCCCTCAAAGCGCCTACCTCCTCCTGTCAGTGCAGTCCTTCCGCGGCCGCTGCAAGCTACTTACTGAGAAGATCTCGTGAGAGTGAGACTCACACTGAAGGGGAAAAGAAGGAAGCAGGATTCACTATGGGAGATGTTTTGGGAAATGTTCTGTTGGCATTAATGTAGATATTACTTTGACACGTACCACCTACCTAAACAGTGTTGCAGACCAAGTCCACCCCTTCATGGCAACGGTATTCCCTGATGGCAGTGACAATGACAATGTGCCCTGCTGAAACGAGGCAGATGGTTGCCACCCCATCATCATCATCATCATCATTTATTTATATAGCGCCACTAATTCCGCAGCGCTGTACAGAGAACTCATTCACATCAGTCCCTGCCCCATTGGAGCTTACAGTCTAAATTCCCTACTATAGACACACACTCACACACAGACAGACAGAAAGACAGACAGAGAGGGAGAGACTAGGGTCAATTTTTTTTTTTTTTTTTTTTTTTTTTTAATTGCAGCCAATTAACCTACCAGTATGTTTTTGGAGTGTGGGAGGAAACCGGAGCACCCGGAGGAAACCCACGCAAACACAGGGAGAACATACAAACTCCACACAGATAAGGCCATGGTCGGGAATCGAACTCATGACCCCAGTGCTGTGAGGCAGATGTGCTAACCACTACGCCACTGTGCTACCCCAGAAGTTTTCTAATGAAGGATTCTACAGGCCCTGTGGTATAGCAGGGAGGCAAAGGTTCCCCCAGTAGTTTTGGAATAAAACAAGGAACACAGGGCTAAAACTGCATAAACTTGTAGGTTTATTCACTTTGCTTGTGACGTAAGGTTTTACCATAGCGGCAGATAAGTAGCTGTAGTGTAGAGAAGTTATACCACGTTGCCATCGATATGCAATGTTTTTTTTATCATGTCACATAATAAATAACAGTTTAAGAAACTTGTTTCCACAATATCAGCAATATGCAAACATAAATCTCAACAACACATAGGTCACCGTCAGTGAAATGTGTTTCACTAGATGATGAGAGAAAACCGGTTGCTAACGAGTTAATTAGTTCATTACATTAAATGCTGCTACAGCAGATTATCTAGACAAATCAACCACAATAGACTTTTAGTACAATTATACAACACTTATCATACAAAATCAGTAGAGATGCAACAAGGATGAATCCAGCTTGTTCAGGTTAGATGCTTTAGCAGAAACGACTGTAGGTTAGGGACACTTTACAATAGAAAGAACCCACTGGGGTAAATTGAAATCTGCAGGTTAAAGCAAATTTTCAGCTGGACACATTAAGCTTATTTACCTGATTTACAAGATTAAATCAGTAATCAATCTCTTCCAGCAACTGTAGAGTTAAACAACTTGCTATTGTCTCCTCAACAACAATATTAGGCAGTTTCACAATAGAATCAAATTTCTGATGCAATATAGACAAACTGTTGTGACATTATTTCTCTCTATGTCCCTTGCACACTACGTCAGCTTGCAGACAACTTTATATACAGCAGATTTGGCTGGAATAATCTCTCCCTTCAGACAGCAGCATAACCTCTCAATAGCAATATTAGAGTCCCGGTCAGAGGTTTTAGTAATACAGTTTGATGTCTCACTTATTTCACTGAAATAATTTGAACATAGAAAAGGAAAATAAACCATACACTTATCTGTCTTCATATGCGATATGCTGACACCTCATGGGCATGGGCAAGTTGGGTATTTTCCTGTACTCCAAAGATGCTTATTTCTGGGCTGGCTTTTACATACTTTGGCTGCAATCATCCCTCAAGACAACAGTTTAGCAATAGCATTCAGTGGGTGTTTGAGGGAAGATCCTTCATCAGCACAGCCAACAGTCACACAGCATAACTCACTGCCAGCAGCCACAACCCACTAGGTTCCAACAGTCCATTTTTGGCTCCTCCCCTTTCCCCCCAAAGAATATTTTGAAGCTTTCAATTACAGGCAGGCTTTTGCAACTTGTTGCAGTATCTAAACATCTATGCATGCTTCTAGTGCAGTCAGGGTTTCTAGTGAGCCTTTGTCCACCCCAAAATAGCCAATGCAATTTGCATTGAATTTCCCAGAGGCACTCTGGGGAACTGTAGTTTTCTAAATGAGTGCATGCAGTAATATATCTGTGATTTGCCACACTGCAAAAATTGTTCAGGAATGGTTTGAGGAACATAACAAAGAGTTTGAGGTGTTGACTTGGTCTCTAAATTCCCCAGATCTCAATCCGATTGAGCATCTGTAGGATGTGCTGGAAAAACAAGTCCGAGCCTTGGAGGCCCCACTTCGCAACTTACAGGACTTAAAGAATCTGCTAACCTCTTGGTGCCAGATTCCACAGGACACATTCAGAGGTCTTGTGGAGTCCATGCCTCGACGGGTCAGAGTTGTTGTGGCAGCACCCGGGGGACCTACACAATATTAGGCAGGTGGTTTTTAATGTGAGGCTGATTGTTGTATAATATACTTTTGTGTGCTTCTAAGTAAAACGTTTTTTTTTTGTACATGAGACTGGGAATTGTTTCTGCTGGAATAGAGAGGTTTTAAAGTTATATTGATGCCTAATAGCAAATGCATTTGTTGCACATAAAACAAATGAACAAAAACATGGGCACAAATGGACTGTAAGTATCTGTGACTTGTCTGGCATAACCCGGGCGCATACTATGTTGGTGCAGACGTGCATGGGTCTTACGATGAACATGGCTCTGCCAATGTGTGTATATAAGCAATTTTTATTTGCAGCATATTTGATCGTAAATTACGCTCAATTTGCGACCAACTCTGCATCAGGCCCAAAGCGGATATTTACCGGTTATGCTTTGTTTGTTGAAAATAAATTCTAATAAAATATTTATATATCTATCTTTTTTTTTGCATTTTTAAACATGTAAATGGGTATGTTAATGGAACCTATTGGTTCCAATGAGCCTACAACGTCTGTGCTCCATGTCATACGACTTTGACATGCAGTAGTAACCAGTAAGCTGCTGCTATTGTGCTTCATTGACCCCTTGTGTTTCTTACAGTGAATGCAAGTTAATAGAGCAGACATTGTCAAAATCATGCTACCGCGCCACCTCTCCCAACCGCAAGTACAAGTGGGTATGGGGTCACTGGAACCAATAGGTTCCATCTCCATACCATTTACATGCCTTTACTAGTGTTAGTAAAATCATGATTATTGGCAGCACTAGGTAAGACTCCCTAGATAAGGATAAACTGGGTCTAAAAGCAGCTATCCATCCGTCCTATGTGACAACTTATTTCTCTCTTGTAGTCCAAGCCTTTGTGTGGTATGTGAAACATCCTACTTTGCTAGCTGAGAGACAAGCAGAGATTGCCTATAGTAATTGCAGTAGTCTGAGCAAATAATACATTGAGTTGCTGTCATGATATTTGCATTAATAAGCAGGTGTATAGGTGTACCTAATGAAGTGACCACCAAGTGTGTATATATATATATATATATATATATATATATATATATATATATATAGTGTTTGAGATAGATATATATATATATATATATATATATATATATATATATATATATATGAATGCCAATATTGCTCTTTAAAATACAGATCTGGTTATTTGTGTGTTATGCTGAATGTGTGCCTTATCTCTAACATGTTCAGTTTTCATGTAAATTGTGAATGTCATTAGTAGCTAGCGATGCCAGAGATGTAGTTTGTGTCTGTATAATTTTGTGGTACTATCTTCGTTTCATCTCCCACCTTCTGTGCTACTTACAGCAAGTTATAAAAAATGCCAGGATCACTTAATTCCAAAATTGAAAAATTAATATCTAAATCGTTAAAGTAAAATATATTTTTCAGTGTTACCCTAAAATTTTCTGCTACACCATTAAAACGTAATTAGACAGCTGAAACAATTACAGACGGCTGTAGCTATCCTATATGTTTACAACACTGTCAAAACTGGATCTGATACAAAGAAAAAAAGGTGAAATTTAAGTCAGTTAAGCTGCTGTGACATTACTGTCATTGCTCTTCTCTATGAGTCCTCCAGACCACACTCTAAATTTCTGCAGTGCAAGCCTGTCTCTCATATTCTGCTGTTTCATAGAGACACACCTTAAACACGACAACCTGCTGTAATAAGAACACAATATACATATATTTAGTATAAACACGTCTGTTTTTCAGGTATATTGTTCAGCTCAGAAATACACAGCTTTTGTTATATACTGTTTAATGTTAAATAGTGGGTTTAATTACTCTTTAATGTAACACAAACAGTATGTCACTCTCTGGTATAGCTGCATTGTGTAAAGGAAACACATTTCAGTCAGTCTGCTGTGAGTAAGGTGGTGATTATATGACAGGTATTCAGTTACGTAACTAGTCACTTGATCATATTCTTGCTTGCCCCACCTCTTCTACCAGGTTGATCTTTGAAGTTGCCTTTCAAGTTCTACACGACAGGAAATGACAGGTGCCTGACACCAGATCAGCTTGGAGGACAATTCTCCCTGTATCCATTATTGTGTCTGAAGGATATCTTTTAGTATTGGATGTATCTCCTTTAACTGGTGCTAGTCAGTAAATCAGACATAAACATGAGTAAGATCACAAAACTTTTCAAGCCTTCTGGTTCTTCCAAAAGTAAGAAAGGGGGCCCCAGTGCCCAAGAGGCTCTGTTTAAACTCCGGGAAACAGAGGAAATGTTAACTAAAAAGCAGGAGTATTTGGAAAAGAAGATTGAGCAGGAACTGGCAACTGCAAGGAAACACGGAACCAAGAACAAGAGAGGTGAGTGGAGGGGACGTTAGTAGTTGTGTTTGTTATCATTTTGCTACTAAAACCATGTTTTGTTTACATAAATTCTATTCCACTTTTCAAGTCTGGTCAACAAATTGTTAACTTTATTATTCAGATTTTTATAATGTGTTCCAAACTAACAATGTCTATATCTGCTTACACAATACTCAATATAACTTATATACAACAACAGACATTTCTACACAGACATCAAACAGCATATATTTGAATTATTCTATTAACATTACTTTTCACTTTTACTCTTTTATTTTACTTTTAGTTTATTTTCATTGTTTGATTGTTTTATTATGCTAACATCGGATGCCTCTCTGATAATACTTTGGACAACAGAAATGTTCATAAAGAAACCACAGGGTTAAGAAAATGTAGGGGAGATTTTTGAACAGAAAACAGACATCTTAGGATTCCGGTCTATTCTTAGGACTCAGCAGGAAAGGCGTAACTTGTTTTCTTTCTTTTATGGCCTTGTGATTACAGTCATTATGTTCCAGTTTGCTCTCCTTCATAATCTCTGCTGGGAGAAATGTTGACATTCAATGTTAGTACTCTCAAGTTGTTCCGTTTGTGTCTTCTAATGAATAATTAAGTTATTTTATTAGTGAAGAGAATGCTGACGTGAAATAGTATCTTGGAGAAAGAGAAGGGCTGTTTTGTCTAGTTTTCTGGATACCCAAAGCTCCTGAAAGGAATTAGTACTGATGAGCAGAGGCTATCCCTATCATCTGACACATTGGTATTATGTATTTCGTGAAGCATATGAGGCAGGGTGACCATCCATCAGTACATTTTTCATCCTGCAGTAAAAACAATATATAGTGGTCAGTAAAAATATGACATTCTACTAGCACTCTGTGCCACAGCCAAACAATGTTTTGAACCCTTTATTTCCAATTCTTGAGACCCTTTGTCCTTTCCATCTATAAAGCATATTTTCAAGGGTTTTCCACGCTGGTCTAAGTAATTTTCTTGACTTTACGTATAGCATATTTTTTTCACTCACACAATGACATAGCTGTAACTCATATAGGGGCACATTTACCAACAACCGCATAAAATGAAAAATAGTTTTCACTCCTTATCGCATTGATAAGGATTGAACTAGTTCTCATATTTATTAAAAAACCAACACCGGAACAGCCGTTCCGAAAAACAGCTGTTCCTGTGAAGTGTATCACCTACCTAGCACTTTTTTTATCTCTTGCGGTCGTTCAGTGATGTTCTTCGGCTTCTTCGCAATCGTTGTGCGCATGCCCCGACCGCAAAACGCACGCATGCAGACAAAGCAGCTTATTGTAAAACAAAGAAAGTCAAATTAGCATGTGACAGGGAGGGATCACATGATCCCTCCACACATGCGCTCTTCGGAGCAGAGCTGTCTTCAGTGAAATTTTTCAATTATGTTAATGTACGCCAACTTCAGCTTAAAAAAAACGATATTTTTTTTTTATCAAACTTTAGTAAATAGCATTACTGAGCAGTGCCCATACACTGTTATGGGGACTGCTCAGTAAAACGAAGAGGAATGCAAAGCAGCAAATGTCTATGATATCTGTTGCGATGCAGCGATAGTAAATAAGAAATTTGCGGTTGACGTTTTTGGGGATTGAACACACTTTTTAGTTGCATAAATAGACCCCCAAGAACAGACACCAATACATGGATGCAAACTGGCTACATTATGTAATGATTACATAAACTGATAAAGCAGTTTAGTCACCTATGCGTACTCATACTTTATACTCCATCCTCATCCCCCTGTCACTTACTTTAAAAACATGCAAACAAACACACAAATTGAGGCCTAACATAGGATGTGAAACAACGTGATTCTCAATACGCGTATGGCTATAATAATATTACTAGTGCAGCGGCTATAGTATATCAAGTCACGGCCATCTAATCAAATGACTTAATTGACATTTCTGTTTTGACAACTGCGGGAAAGAAGATTACAGTTTGATTTTACAGTTTGTTTTTTTTCTTGTGTATAGGACGCTCCATTACATTATTATATTGTATACAAATAGAGTAAAGCAAGTTTAGTATTTAGCCAAGCCATATCTCTACGCCATCATCGGCCGTAAGGACACACACTTGAATGCTCAGCACACGTCTGGTATTAACACTACCGTGTCTAAGCATCTTGAAAGTCGTCTTTCTCAGTATAAACACACAAGTACGCTTTATTAGTGTGTCTTTTTCTGATGTGCAAATGCATCTAACTGTAATCATTTCATCACTGAAACCCCATCGGGCAGCATCTGTTGTAGGCCAACCTGAAACTGACCCATACACTGCCCCTGATGCATCCAGATAAGATATACAATGTCTAAACTGGGTGCATCAGGTGCAGTACGGTGGCTAAGGAGTAGCACGGTGGCTAAGTGGTTAGCGCATCTGCATCACAGCACTGGAGTCATGAGTTCAATTCCCGACCATGGCCTTATCTGTGTGGAGTTTGTATGTTCTCTCTTTGTTTGCGTGGATTTCCTCCGGGTGCTCCGGTTTCCTCCCACACTCCAAAAACATACTAGTAGGTTAATTGGCTGCTATCAAATTGACCCTAGTCTGTGTGTGTGTTAGGAAATTTAGACTGTAAGCCCCAATGGGGCAGGGACTGATGTGAGTGAGTTCTCTGTACAGCACTGCAGAATTAGTGGCGCTATATAAATAAATGGTAATAACATAATGGATATAAACTGAAAACGAGACAATAAACTCCCACCCTCATGTTGTCAGTGGACCCTCTCTCACACAATGTACAGGTTCCAGCATGCGGAGGGGCACATCCGACAGGCTGGTACTGCATTAAGGACCATCTTGCAGACTTTCCACAAAAGATCCATCTTGGACATTCTTCAACACAAATGCAATGCTTCCCCTGACTGCTGCGCATCCCTCCGTTGCAAGACACTGTTTTGTTTTTGCAGACAACGCTCCTAATACTGTCCTATAGAAAATATATCAACCACTATCTCAACCTTACATACCAGAGCTTGATATATTTATTATAGCACAGTATTAAAAACAGTGTTAGCACTTCTATAGTGTTTATCTGATTTTCTTTTTTTTGAGGTTTGCAGTTACCTCTTTTTAGAAGAAGTAACTTTTTCTGAACGCCGTTCCTTGATGTTTGCCAGAGTTTCATGCCTTATATACCATGGCGTAAACCATTTTCTCTCATACTAGAATTTGACCTGCACATTAGCTTCCCTATTATTAATGCTCAGAAAAAGGCCAGAGAGAAAGGCCCAAGGGAAAAGCTTAACTTTAAACTCAGAGGAGCATATATCCCAATACTGCCCCCATTGATCTTATGTATCCCAAATGACATTGGTCTCCATGCACCACTTCCCACCTTGTCTTTTCTTTACCCTGTAATGGCCTGTTCCAATATAAATGCTTGTCAGGTCCATTATTCCCTGACACTTAGGCAGAAACCAGCCGTGCACTAGATCACAGAGACAACCACAGTTTCCTGCATATCATGTCTCCTAAAAACCAGAGCAATAGTTCCTATACATTAGAATCATCGCCAAACTGTGCCAATCAGCTTTGCCACTTGTCGTGAACATAGAGAGCTTGCAGTTATTTATAAGGGATAAATCATAACTGCAGTGTAAATATGTTATATCAAATGAATCCATTGATAAGTTTAGTTAAAGTGTAAAATGTGAAGTCAGAGAGTCTGATGTAAATGTATTTGATGACTTTACACATCCCAGTGTGAGAAGGTAGAAGTGTCACCTGGGGGCAGCTTGAAAGAGCTCCCAGGGTGACATATAGCCTGGTTGTGACACCTGAATAGACCTTTAGGTACCGCTCAGCATGTGGTCTGGCGCAAAAAGGCCATGTGCTGACATAGGCTATATGTAATATAGACAAAAAGAATTCAGTTTTAAAATATGCCCCTTAAAATCAAATAAAGTAGTGATCAACCACATATTCCTCAATAGCATGATGAAGGGCGGCTAATATGTTGAATTAAGAATTCTGCCCACAGAGAAATCAAGGAAACGAGTGTAAGCTGCAAATACACTGTATTTAGGCGTGTTTGATATCAAAAGATGGACAGAGTCATAGGGGATTTAGTAATGATAAAATTGGATCGATGTAACGCTCTACAAAAAGTTATATTACATAGTAGAATTGATTAGTAAATCAGGCAACATGCAAATGGTGATTGAAAAAGTGGCACGGGCCACAACCCCCTGTTAGCATTAAACACAGCCCCTGTGAAGACCATCCCATTTAATTTTGCTTAAAAACCTGTGTTTTGAATGGACAAACTGTCAGCTTCTTGGGGTACAATCTAATTGACGGACTGTCCATCTTTTCTGCATGCCCCAGACATACAGATTATTATATGTAAGTGATGCTCTGTACTTTCATCCCATTTGTTTTTATAACTGTTTGCAAGTTTTTACTTGTATGTCAAATCTTTATCTAACTGTTTTTTTATTCTCTGTAAGCTTTGCACTTTTTGTATTTTAAATCTAAAAATTAATAGTTCTGTCCTTATTGCTCTAAACAAATTCATTGCCTGTTTAGAGACAGATTGCTTGGCTGGATTAACTCTTTAAAAACCAGTGTGTGAAGGGTTTAGCTACCAGAGCACAGAGTGTGCACAATTGGGTGATTAAGTCATAGGTTTGCTACGGGTCTTATACGTAGCTGGTGGCAGTTGCTGAGAGGTGTGAAGAGTGTGTTAAGAAGGGACCAGCGAAATCTGTAGCCTTAGAGAGAGGTGAGTGTGAGATTTGAGTTGGAATCCCGTGTGTTCCCTTACAGTAAGCTTCCAAGTCACAAGTGCGCAGAGGGCGGTTTGTGACAGATAAAGGGGTTTAGGAGCAGTTTCCTGACAAAATAGAGTTGATATATTGTATGACTGTTGGAATATATGATAAGATATCTAATCAGGGAGTAGCTAGAGGGGCTAATCACCACTCATTCAATACTGTATATTATGACACTTGCCAGTGACTGTACCACCACAAGCCATCTGCAAGAGCAACTCTGGGAACTTGCAGCCATATTCTCTTTCTCTGTTACCAGTATTTGGAATTTGTCCATCTGGAACTAAGGTAAAGCATCAGCTACCTCATTCTCAACCACTGGGATGTGCTTCCCATTAAACACTGTTTGTTCTAACAGGTTAATAACAAGGGTGGATGAATCATCATCATCAACTATTTATTTATACAGCACCACTAACTCCACAGCGCTGTACAGAGAACTCACTCACATCAGTCCCTGCCCCATTGGAGCTTACAGTCTAAATTCCCTAACACACACACACACAGATCGAGAGAGACAAAGGAAAATTTAATAGAAGCTAATTAACCTACTAGTATGTTTGGGAGGAGTATGTGGGAGGAAACTGGAGCACCTGGAGGAGACCCAGGCAAACACGGGGAGAACATACAAACTCCACACAGATAAGGCCATGGTCAGGAATCGAACTCATGACCCCTGTGCTGTGAGGCAGAAGTGCTGACCACTAAGCCACAGTACTTATAGTATAACCAAACTCATGAACACATACTCTCTGGTCTTGGAAGAGTTTTCATCATAGCTCCACCACCAACACTATTACTACCATATTATTTGTCAGTTCTGCTTTTACCATTACACCATTTACCTTGAAAGTATGTCCCGAACCCCACTGCCCCTGCTGCATCTGTAAACAAGTGTAGTTCCCCATTATTCACATCCTGTGCTTTCCACATTGACCTTCCTTAAAACTGCACAGAAATTCATCTCATATTCTTAAATCCTTCCTAAGTTCCTCATTTACTCTGTGAGCCGCAACCCTAACTTCTTATCTAAGCTGTGTTTAAAGATCCATCGCATAGGGATAATTCTTGTTGCAAAATGTAACATATCCAGAAGCAACTGGTATCAAGCCTGTTCCCTGTAGGTTCCCCCTGTCTCCCCTTTCTTACCCTTTAGATAGACTTAGGGAGCGGAAGGCTTCATCCACACCTTGAACATTCATGTCTGAATCTGAGAGGCCCCACTTTCATCGTCTGCCAGTAAACTTCCAGCATGTTCTCCTCATTGGTCCATCCAATGCCCAAACTCATTACTGAAGCGCCAACAGGCCCTGGAAAAGGCTGTTAACCCTTTGCATGAAATCCAACCTCACCCATAGACTAATGGTTCGGTTATCACAGCTCTATCCTGGGTGGGACCCTTTTCTTAATGAGCTGTTAATAATATAGCAACCAGCCCTGACTTTCAGAGGCCCTATAAGCCAAGCAGTTTTACAGCTTCTATTCCAAAATGACAATAGCCAGAATCTCAAAGGATTGGGACAATTCCCATAATTCCTGCAAATCATTTATATTGCCTCTAATTATCCTCCTCTCTTCTACTCATATCCCTTTCCTCTTGGTCTAGATTGAATAATTCCAATGGGAGTAAGACAAATATTACCACATACTTGTCTCTCCAAATCTTTTCTTCACTTCCTGCTTGAGAAAGTGATATAGCCTCTCTCTGGTAGAGTAAGATAGTTCACCAGGTTCCCCTACTGTGGTCCATGGCCCAATTCCACAAGCAGTCCAGGCTCACTCTGCAAACTGTCTCCCCTCCAACATACCCAGATCCCTCTATTGTGCTCCCATTACTTCACTGACCACTCACGTGTACTTGATATCCTTGCTACAATGGGGACCATCTGTGACCATGCACCGGGAATGGGGTACTTGCGCAACTGGATAGGGATGTGGCATACCTGCTGGATTACCTACCTCATATCATACCACACACGCTCTATTGCCTAGCCTTCTTCCGTCTGTTCTGGCAATACCCAGTTCAGCCAGATCAGCCCAGGAATCAGATCAGCCATGGCACTGCTGGGTTTCCTCGGGTGCTGACCCCTGTCCCTGGGGATCTTCTGGGCTGGTCTTGCCAGCTACTTTGTAGGCTTGAGGCACACTGTTTTGAGCGAATGCAGCCACATTTCCAGACACTTCACAGCCACCGTTGTTCCTCTTTGTTTCAGATTGGCTTATCGCTCTGTCCCAACCCTCCCCTCTGCTTCTGAGGGACAAGTAGGGGCTTTGGGCAGGGGACACATCATTTTTTTATTTAGTCCCCTTCATGTAAAAGGTTCTTGCAATACATTTTCTTAGGTACAATGCAGCCTGGGAATTGTTTCTTGGAGGCACTAGTCCGCTCCAGCGGGGGACCTTTCTTACATTAAAATCCTAACCTTTATTCACCTGTGCTAGATATTAATGTTTAACTTGATTGATCATTTACACAGAAACAATATTTTAAACAAGTAAGATTGTCTTATACTCTCTTATGCAATCAATAATTCAGTTCTCGTGTTAATCTGATCATACAGGGTCTGTTTCTGTCATTCAATCTGACTGACAAAATCACTTTACAATTTGGTCACACACATGGGTGGCAATGCAGGA